>NC_081184.1:94650470-94792766 GCF_029867415.1 Vicia villosa | reverse complement strand
AGACCTACTCTTTCCCCTAATAATTATTTTTGACAGTATCAACTATGACTTGAGAGTTTTTAGATGATTATGCCCATGAACCCCCTTATACAAGGAAATTAAGCTTCAGATTCACTTCCAACCAAACAACGAACAAAGGGTTGAAGCGGTTAGTATCCAATTCAAGTAATGACACATAACTCCTAAATACTATAACGTGTTCACTATAACACCTCTCACTTTTTAAATCAAATTCGACCAACATCTAAAATACTCGTGTTGCAAACTTTTGTGAACTTGACTATCATCGTTGCACCTCTAGAATTTATTTTTTTTATTATTCTAAATAGGAGAAACCTAAAGGAAAAGTCTATGTTCCATCTTGAATACAACATTAAATAGGAAAAAACCCATTTTCTATTTTTAGCAAGTTCTATCCACCTCCTAAAAGCACTTCATTAGAATAACCTCTCTCAGCATAATTAATAAGCAATTAATAATCCACAACAACAAAAACTAACATTTCTAAGTTATGCGCATGGATAGAGTGAGTTGCGTACAGAAAAAGTGGTGAATAATATATGAAAATAGTGGAGAAAACTTCTTTTGAGTTAGATTATCTGTTTTTTTGTTTCAAGGTTTATTCGTGTTTCAATAGCGTTAATAACATTTTAAGGGAGTAAATTAAGTTATGAACATGTACATGTGTTGGAAGAAACAATGTTTCAAACATGTAAGTGTTGGTTGGAGATTTCGTTTGAAGAAAATATTCTTTGAAGGATTAAAGTTCAAGGAAGAATGGTTACTGATGACCATTTCGAGAAATAAAATGGCTACTGATGGCCATGTTCGAGGATGTTGTTTAAGTTGAAACAAAGATAATAAGTATTGGAGCTAGTTCGAAGTAAATTATCTTTAAGACTTAAGCGTTTTTACGAAATACGAAGGGTACTGAAGCTTGGCGTGTTTTCGTAGCATTCTCGGTTCTGATCACGTTGCCACGTACCGAAAGAGGATTCAGGCGGGAGGATTTGAATTTCGAAATAGTCTGTGTAACCGAACAAGGACAGATGGCGCCCCAGGGATTCGAAGCGTATGCATGTGAGCAACGTGGCATCATGTTAGTATAGGACCATTAGGGTCGAAATTAGTACAAATAAGGGTCTTAATGTTAGGATCCCGGGTGTTCATTTTGTACAAATCACTCACAAATTACTCAAGTATCAAGCGTTAAGAGAACGAGTTCGCTGAGAAATGTACGTATGACACCACCATCTTAAATACGTTTGTATTCATCTTTATGCAAGTATCTTTTCAATATTTTTCTATCTTTCGTTACATTCCAGCCATTTACTTTCTTGCAACTTTATCTTTCATTTTAACTTACTTCGAAGCATTTACTTTCTGCAATTTACATTCTTGTATTCTAAGTTTATTGCAAGTTTATCTTTACTCCATCTTTCGCCAGAGTTATATTTACGTGTATAACAAGGTGATTGTTAGTCTTTACATTTTGACTATTTATTTCTAATATCGAAGATCAAGTAATCAACCAATATGAACCAATTCATCACAAATAACAACCTTTTTGACTATGTCCTAGGATCAATCTAGTCGATCCTACGAGTAACCAAAGTATATTCTATAGTTTGGAAGACTAGCGGTTGTTTACCAGAAATCACCGTAAACAAATTGGCACGCCCAGTGGGACAGTGTCAAACAGAATGTTATTAATTGGTTGTTTTGTTTTGTGTAGAACATATCAAGACCTTGTATGAACCTTAGGAACGGTAAATTAACCAACAGTGCGCAACCGATTCCAAAACGAAGGTACAACAAGAAAATGGTCAATTCGACTAGTGGAGGGGGGCATCAAGATCCCCCACAAGGTTCAGGAACAGTAGAAGCAAATACTACACATGTTTCGACATCTACATCACAAGAACAGGAAATACCCGTGTCGGAAGGATCTGCGGTTGCAGTTAGTTCCCAAGCCGTGCCCGAAAACACAACAGGAACGATCCCAATTTCCAGTTTGACTACTATACCTCATGTGACAGGCACAAATGAGATGCTTCATTTCTCGACAAGTCAAGTACATTCTCCAAGGCCATTTTCATCTCCATTCGATGTATGGAGGCCTGGAAACCCTTATGGAATGCCGTATTCGTATATGGCAGGATCTACATATACTGCACCTAATGCCACGACATTTTCGCATAATACGGGTTCGATAGGTCGAAGTGAACAAAATGCAGGCACATCTAGCCAATTGCCTCTTTTAACTACCAACAGACAGGCAGCGTTTAGGCAAGAAATGGACGCAAGTAACCATGATATGCTAGGTGCTTTTGCCAAAGAAATAGGGTCACTCTTTACCCCATTAGTAGCAAACATGACCAGAACTAACCAGGATAATGTAGAAACCTTCCAAAAAATATCATCACAAATAAATCGAATGGCAGATTTTATGGGAGTTCCACAAACTAGGCGAAGAAATAATCAACCCCCTTATCGAGAAGGTGAGCAAATCTTGGAACGTGTTCAAGAAGGGGTTCCTCCGCCTATACCAACACCTGGTGATGTAGTTCCTCCACCTAGGCAACTACCCGTTGAAAGAAACCAAGTGATAGATCTAGAAAATCCCAATCGAAGGGCCAATCCTGGCCAACAAGAGACTATCGAAGAAGGTCCCAGATTAAGGATAGTTGGTAGGAACGAACATCCAGATGAAGTAGTCCACAGGGTTAGGAGAGAAAATATGGAAACAGAGAATAATTTAACTGCCATGATAGAGAGAATTATGGCCAATAATGGCCTTAATACTGGACTTCGACGTCCAAACTACACATCCCCCATAGCAGAATATATTATGCAAACAGAATTGCCAAGAGGTACCAAGGTGCCTAAATTCACAAAATTTTCAGGAGACACTAGTGAATCGACCGTAGAACACATAGCCAGATATTTGACAGAAGCAGGGGATCTAGCAGGCAACGAGGATTTGAGAATTAAATATTTCCCTAGTTCGCTAACAAAAAATGCTTTTATTTGGTTCACTACCTTACCCCCAAATTCCATAAATGCATGGGCACACTTGGAGAGATTGTTCCACGAACAATTCTACATGGGTCAAACCAAGATAAGTCTGAAGGAATTGGCTAGCATCAAGAGGAAGTTCACAGAGCCTATAGATGATTATTTGAACAGGTTCTGTTTGTTAAAGTCAAGATGTTTCACGGTTGTCCCAGAACATGAGTTAGTTGAGATGGCTGCAGGAGGCCTAGACTATTCAATCAGAAAGAAACTGGATACCCAATACCTAAGGGATATGGCCTAATTGGCAGACAGGGTTCGACAAGTCGAACGACTGAAAGCAGAAAAAGCCAGAGCAAACAAAAGTTACAAGAAGGATAGGGTAGCATATATTGAAGCTGAAGACACTGAGGGAGAACCTTTCGAGGATTCATATAGCGTGGAAGAGGTCGAAATAGACCTAGCTGAATTAAAAGAGGCACCACCTTATTCTTGCAAGTTGCTCACCCCCTCGAATGAGAAAAATCCAGTCGAGAATGATAAAAGCGATAGATTTCCGAAGAAAACTTATACATTTGACGTCACAAAATGTGACGAAATATTTGATTTGCTAGTAAAAGATGGCCAGATGATAGTGCCTCCTAATTCCAAAGTTCCTCCATTAGAACAACGGAAGAAATGAGTCTTTTGTAAATATCATGGTTTTTTAGGCCATAAAACCTCACAATGTTTTCTTTTCAGGGATCTAATTCAGAATGCTATCAAGGATGGACGTCTGAAATTCGCTGATAAGACAAATAATCATATGAAGGTCGACGCAGATCCCTTGAATGTTGCTGACACTAACTTGTGTGAACCATTTGATGTCAACATGGTGGAAGTTTCTGAAACTGATATTGCTGAAATGGAATTAATTTCATCTGGAAAGCAGGCTACTGATAGCCTAAATGACAGCACAACCTTCAATACTGATGTTAAAGAATCTGCTAAGACCAAAACCAATGAAGATGTAGAGGGGAAAACCAGCGAGGCCACTGAAGACCTCAGGGTGAAACTCCAACAGATAAAGATCTCCGAAGCGTCCCCAGCAGGTGTCAACATGGTGATTGTTAGACAACCTTTGTCTGAAATAGAGGAGTTGGAGAAGTGCTTATTGAGAGAACAAGGAAATGTTAATGTGGTGAAATTCCCACAGAAAGTTGAAAGTCTGAAAGATTATCTCTGGAGGTGTCACGAGAGGAATTATGGACAAATGCTAATGTGTCCAAGATGCTCGATCATGCTGAATCGGAGGGTCCAAGCTAACTATGATAGGGCCCAACGTGAAAGGATGGAACAACCTTGGAGAGGAGGAAACCTATTGCTGAAGGTTTATCCAAGGCCAGAAGAAAGCTTGGTGGGTTTTCTAGTCAGGTGTCACAAGGAAAACATAGAAATTGTTATGTGCCCCAGATGCGGAGCAGTTTATGATAGCCTTATGGCACAATCATTCGAAAGAACTATACTCACTTCTGGTAGAGAGTCTCAAGGACTCCGTCCCAACATGTATGTGTTCGACAATCGAACACCATCAAGAAGGCCTGATAGTCCTCATCCTAAAGCTCGAAGAGTGACATTCAAGCTTCCTGCAAACATACCCATGGATAGATGGACACAAGCTGGTGCAAGAAACAACAAGTGGCGAAGTTGGGACCAAGGAGGAAGAACTGCTATGGCTTATAGAAAGCAATTCCAGACCTCAAATCGAGAGATGTACGGGTTGGAGAATTACAAAGGCTAGCATCCTATGTCCAGATCCCAGTGGAGAAGGCACCAAAGGATGAATAAAGCCCAGAAGGAATACAAAGTAAGGGAGGTGGGAGAGTCTAGTAGTACCATAGTCCCAATGCAGGGGGCACGATCAAGCAAACCTCCGTTGGAACGCAAGCTATTCAGTTCTGAGAATGAGAAAAAAGAAGAAAAGATGCATTCCAGTCCTTGGAAAGATGACGATAGGATGACAAGTGACTTCGACTCAGACGGAGTGTCATCTATAAACTTCAATTGCAATGTTGTGTCAGTACTCCCTCATGAGTTTAACCAAGAGACAGAAGCTGAAGATTGTGAGGAAGTTAATGCAGAAGAGATGGCAAGACACAGACCTGTATGTTATTATGTGTTAAACAATGGGGCCGTCGAAAAGCAGAATGCCTTCTTCAAGAGACCTGATGAAGGTATGAGAAACCATCTAAAACCACTCTACATAAGGGCTAAGATTGAAAATGTTGGCATTAACAAAGTCCTAGTAGATGGGGGGCAGCAGTGAATCTAGTGCCCCAGTACATGTTGAAAAGAATTGGTATGTTCGATACTGATATAAGGCCACATAACATGGTCTTGTCTAACTACGAAGGCAAAATAGGGCAAACTTTGGGAGTCATTCAAGTGAATTTAACTGTGGTTTCGGTCACGAGACCAACGATGTTCATGGTGATACCAGGAAAGACAAATTACAATCTTTTGCTAGGAAGAGAATGGATCCATGGGGTTGCTGCAGTGCCTTCGACAATGCATCAGAGACTAACCATCTGGAGGGAAGATGGTATAGTGGAAAACATTGAAGGGGATCAAAGCTACTACATGGCTGAAGTTAACCAAGTCAATAAAACTAGTTTCGACAAGAACTTGGCTAACATAGGGCCTTGCCATGCTGCGGAAGATATATACACCCCAAACAAGAATGCTTTATACTATTTATCCTTACACCCAAATGGATTCCAATGGAATAGAGAAATAATGGATGGCCCAGATGACACAGAATCTATCGAAGGACTACCACCAGTACGACCAACAGGCTGGGACAACGACGTTGATGATGTCTGAGTCATCTTTCTTCGAAAGGATTTCGGCTTACATAGCCGAGAACAAAAGAAAAATGGCTCTCGAAGCTGAATTATTAAACATAAATGTCGGTGCAACCCAAAAAGAGGCGGAAGCAACGAGTCCTGGGATACATTTTATCCCTCAACCTCCCGACGACACAGTTCAAGTCGAAAAGATCTCAGGTGAAGAGGCAAATCAAAGGCTGGACGCGATCTATGATGAAGAACCCTTGGGATTCGAGAAAGACCCAATGGCGTCAAATATAAAGATGTTAGCCCAAGATCCACTCGAAGAAGTCAATATTGGAGATGAAAATCAGAAGAGGATAACATACGTCAGTGCAAAGTTGGAGCCAGCCTTGAAATCAAGAGTCATTGCATTATTGAAAGAAAACAAAGATTGCTTCGCCTGGGACTATGATGAGATGCCTGTATTAGGAAGAGATTTGGTCGAATTAAAGCTCCCTATAAAGGAAGGGAAGAAGCCCGTCAAGCAGACTCCTAGGAGGTTCGCACCAGAGATTCTCTCGAAGATCAAAACAGAGGTCGAAAGACTTCTCCGCTGCAAGTTCATCAGAACTACAAGGTATGTCGAATGGATTGCTAATATTGTGCCCGTTATTAAAAAGAACGGTTCATTAAGAGTATGCATAGATTTTCGTGGTCTAAATGCAGCAACTCCTAAGGATGAATATCCCATGCCTGTGGCAGAAATGCTAGTAGATTCAGCCGCAGGCTTTGAATACCTAAGTATGTTGGATGGATATTCTGGGTATAACCAGATTTTCATTGCAGAAGAAGATGTGTCCAAAACAGCTTTTCGTTGCCTAGGGGCAATAGGCACATACGAATGGGTTGTAATGCCTTTTGGTCTGAAGAACGCTGGGGCAACTTATCAAAGAGCAATGAATTCTATATTCCATGATTTTATAGAAACTTTCATGCAAGTGTACATATATGACATTGTTATAACATATGTTTCAAATCACAGTCATCTTGACCATCTGAGCCAATCATTCGAAAGAATGAGAAAACATGGCTTAAAGATGAATCCCCTTAAATGTGCTTTCTTTGTGCAGGCTGGAGATTTCCTGGGCTTCGTAGTCCACAAAAAGGGAATAGAAATTAATCAGAATAAAACAAAGGCTATTATGGAAACAAAGCCTCCATCCACGAAGAAAGAACTACAATCGTTATTGGGAAAGATAAACTTCTTAAGAAGATTTATCTCTAACTTGAGTGGACGCACGCAAGCTTTTTCCCCCTTACTTCGACTGAAGCAAGGAAGGTTCGAATGGCATGCTGAACATCAAGAAGCTTTTGAGAAAATTAAGCAATATTTGATGCATCCACCAATATTGTCTCCCCCAAATGGGAAGAAGCACATGCGCCTGTATATCTCAGCTTCAGATAACACAATAGGTAGCATGTTAGCTCAAGAAGATGACAATGGCATCGAAAGGGCCATTTATTACTTAAGTAGGGTACTCAATGATGCAGAGACTAGGTATAGCGCAATAGAAAAACTCTGTCTTTGTTTATATTTCTCTTGTATTAAACTCAAGTATTATATAAAGCCAGTTGATGTTTATGTTTCATCTCACTTTGATATCATTAAACATATGCTATCTAAACCAATATTGCATAGTCGAATTGGCAAATGGGCTTTGGCCCTCACTGAGTACTCTCTAATCTTTCAACCTTTTAAGGCAATGAAAGGACAAGTAGTGTCAGATTTCATTGTTGACCATGAAGTGGTTGAGAGTCCTCAGCAATATGTAGAGTTGAAGCCTTGGAAGTTATACTTTGATGGTTCAACACATAAAGAAGGAAGTGGAGTTGGGCTACTAATAAGTTCTCCTGATGGAATTCCAACAAAGCTCAAGTATAAGATTGACGGCCCCTTATGCTCTAACAACGAAGCTGAGTACGAAGCACTGATCGCTGGACTTGAAGATTTGTTAGAATTGGGGGCAACTAGAGTCGAAATTAAAGGAGACTCAGAACTAGTGATTAAGCAACTGACAAAGGAATACAAATGTATCAAAGAGAATTTGATCATGTATTTTGTTATAGCAAATAGACTGCTTAAAAATTTCGAGTATGTGGAATTAAAACACGTCTCAAGGGTAAACAATCAAGAAGAAAATGATCTGGCGCAATTAGCCTCAGGGTACAGGGTATCAAAGGAAAAACTAGAAGAATTGATCGAAGTAAGAGGCAAAGCAATGGCCACAAAGCTATCTCCAAGTGATCTGGAGAATTCACAATTAGGCTTCGCTAACAAAGAGGAATTTGAAGTTCTGAATATAGATTCCCTAGCAGACACAGATTGGAGGAGTCCAATTGTAAACTATTTGAAAGACCCTTCGACGGATACAGATAGAAAGGTGAAGTATAGAGCCTTATCATACTTCTTGATGGGAAATGAATTATTTAAGAAAACTCCTGAAGGTGTTTTACTAAAGTGTCTGGGCGAAGCTGAAGCATACTTGGCTCTCTCGAACGTACACAGTGGGGCATGTCGTGCTCACCAAGCGGGGCACAAAATGAAATGGCTTTTGTTTCGCTAAGGAATGTATTGGCCCAAAATGTTAAAAGATTGCATAGAGTTTGCGAAAGGGTGTCAAGAATGTCAAGAACACGCAAGTATTCAACATGCACCTGCAAATGAATTAAGTTCGATAATTAAACCATGGCCTTTCAGCGGTTGGGCATTAGACTTAATTGGAGAAATTCGTCCCACATCTTCCAAAGGTCAAAGATATATTTTAGTAGGAATAGACTACTTCACAAAATGGTTCGAAGCGATACCACTAGCAAATGTGGATCAGGAGGCTGTGATTGAGTTTATTCAAAGACACATTATATACATATTTGGAATCCCAGAAAGTATAACCACTGATCAGGGATCAGTGTTTACTGGACAAAAGATGCAAGAATTCGCCAAAGAAATGGGGTTCAAGTTATTTACCTCTACACCTTATTATGCTCAAGCAAATGGACAGGTCGAAGCAGCCAATAAAGTGATAATTGGCCTTATTAAGAAACATGTAGGGAAAAAACCAAAAAATTGGCATAAAACTTTGGACCAGGCACTTTGGGCTTGTCGAACGTCACCAAAAGAAGCTACAAACACCACACCTTTCCAATTGACGTTCGGACACGATGCGGTACTCCCAGTTGAGATATACTTGCAATCAGTCCGGATCCAAAGACAAGTAGAAATTCCCCCAAACATGTACTGGGAGTTAATGATGAACGAATTGGTTGATCTGGACGAAGACAGACTTCGAGCGTTGGAAATGATAAAAAGACAAAAAGAAAGGGTGTCGAGAGCAAACAACAAAAAGGTGAAAGGTAAAACATTTATCAGTAATGACTTAGTTTGGAAAGTTATTTTGCCTATAAATCGAAAGAATCAGTCTTTAGGCAAATGGTTCCCTCACTGGGAAGGACCCTTTCGAATCTTAAAAGCGTTCTCAAATAATTCTTACAAGATAGAAGAGTTGGCAGAAGATCGTAGGATTTTGAGAGTGAATGGGAAGTATCGGAAAAGATACAAACCAATCATGCATGAAGTAAAAATTGCAAAAACGTAGATATTTAAAGTGTGCTCCGTAGGCCAAAATGGTTGAACAAGCACCAAAATGGCTTTGTATCTGAGTGAGATATATAGTAAATAAACTAAGAAGACAGAACAATGTCAAAAAATATTTCATTATGATTAGAAGAGTACATTCATCTTGGAAGATTGTGCTTGCATGCATAACCAAGGTTACAAAAATAGAGGCACACTAGAAGCTATCAAAAGAAGCATTTAGAAATTATAAACAATAAAACTAAGGCCTACAACGCCTCCAACAATGCCTCAAACAATGCACCCTTTAGTTGATCCTTTGCTCCAAACCTTCCAAGGATAGCAGGGGCAAGCTTTCTGCTTCAAAAAGATCTAGAGATCCTTCCATGCGCATTCTCCTCACTATGTCTTGTTTGATAAACATCTAGGACAACAAACTTCCATAAGGAAGGCATGTTGCTATGCCTTGACGAGAGGCAGCAATAGAAACAGCTTCAACAAGCTGTTTGAAGATCAGCAATGGAAAGTTGATTTTCCTTCCCCGAATGGCACAGAGTATGAACTCCAAGTCTTCCATCATTATGCTTTCTAGATCCTGATTTCGTGGGCGGAAGTTACCCACTAAAAGTTGATGCCAAATCCTAATGATCTTGGCACTAAAAGGGTCATTATCCATAAGGGCCCTCAAGACATCAGAGGTGGTCATGCTGAAGGTGTTATCATCAAACACTTCTCCAAAGTTATCGCATCTTAACAGTTCAGAGATAGTTGAGGGAGTAATGGTGATACGGGCTCTTCGAACCCGAGACACAATGGTGGTTCTTCCTTCTGGATCTATACGGAGGGACGCAAACATCCAGAAGTTTGCCAACATGTTTGGATAAACAGATCCCTCCAGGATTCCCTGGTAAATCCGTAGTTGTTGGTTGGCAAAGAGTGCGTCAACATTGATTTCGTTCTCATCGAACTCTTCTACAAAAAGTTTGAATTCTTTCTTGATAGAAGATCTGATAGTAGAATAAGTTAAAGGTGTCATTGTAAATAAGGGAGTACAAGAAAGAAATTCTTCAAACTCTATGTTCAAAGAAGTACAAGAAGAGGAGAGAAAACTCTGAGAGAAATATGGAAAGAGGATGAAAATATGAATAGAATACTAAGGCTTATATAGAGGACGTTGGCCTTAAAAGAGTGATTATTCTTTAAGTTTTGATTGGACCGCGTTTGGTTTCCCCGAGAGAAGTTATGGACTCCGCCGTTTCCCGCCTTGGAAGTTGAAGTGTAATCATTTTAGAAACTGATACACGCACGTCTCAAGTAGAAGTTTTGGAAAAGTGATGTCATCATTTAATGATGGTTGTGGCTAGAAAAGTAGAAACGTCAAGTCTAGGCTTGAGAGGCTGCAAAGAGTAATCATGTCACGTGGGTACACTATCGAGTTCATTATGATAGTGGGAAAATGAATTTTTGACAATTATAGGAATTGTTAAAATTTTATTTGTGACAGTTGCAGAATATAATGTATGGAGAAGTGAAAGATAAATTGCACATATATTTCTTGGATAGTTTGATTACAAAATAAAGACTAAGTACGAAATACAAAAAATAGTACAAGGGTTAAAATAATTAATCAAAGTCCTTGGGAAGATTATCTTTCATCTTGGAATATTGGGATTCCCATAAAGACAGACGGCGTTCGATTAATGCCTGTTGTTTTTTCAGCTCTTCGATCTCTGGCACTAACTTCTGTGCCGTCTCGAGGTGTCGAATCCCCAACTGCGCCACTTCAGTCAATTCTTCCTGTTGGGATTGCTTGCTTTCCACGAAGAACTATGGGAAGTCACTTTTGCTTTAAGTTATTCATCAACGTTTCGCTTTCGAAGAATTTCAGCTTGAAGTTGTTCAATCAGCAAACTCAGCGAGACGATTACTTGTGAGACTTCCTCTGAGACCAAGAGTAAATCCACCTTCTTCAAAAGATTGCTCAAACCAAAACAGCTGGTGGAATCCTTGCTCAGACCTTCGACGAGGTTGGTTTCAAAGAACTTTTCCTTTATTTGATGAAGGAGGTCTAGAATATCATCCTTCTTATCACCTTCCGCCAAGACATTCGAATAAGTTTCAAGCCTGATAGGCGAAACGTTATCAGCATTCATCATAGTCTTGAGGAAGCTTACAGGATCAGTGTTCTTGAGTTGCTCTAGTTCTGTAGGAGTAAACACTGCAGGGGTCTGCTTCGAAGTAGCCACAGGAGTAACTGTAGTCTCGAAGGTCGAAGTTTCATTCTTATATGGCACAGGCAAATTGGAAGCCTCATCCGCAGCCTCATGTTCAGAGATAGTGTCTTCGCTTCCAGTTGGCTGCTCAACTACATTGCCACTGTTAGAACATTGAGGATTTTCTTCCATGTCTTTGTCTTGATGGGTAGGTGGAGAAGCATCATTTGAATGAATCTCTTCAGCATGCACAGTTGGAACGATAGTTGCAATAGGATGAACATCTTCGAGAACTGTAAAAAGAGCAGGAGATTTACGTCGAGGAATACCTGTACGTGCAATTAAAACTTGTTAAGACAGGAAATTTGAAAAATTGGTGTCTTAATTAAAAAGGGACGAACACGTACCTTGAAGATTATCAAGATCAATATTGAGATTTGAGGTGTTGAGATCAGAAGTGGCCGTGCCCACGTCATCCTACATTTACAAGGTAAGATGTAAACTTAGCTGTTGAAGTTAAGTATGAAAAGTGGTTATGTTATGAAATCCAAATACCTTGGTTGGGGTATTATCTGGGCTCGATTTATGGCTCTCCACAACTGGGATAGTGCTAGTGACCTTCACAGGAGATTCTTCAGAAGATACCTTATCACTCGAGGAAGCAAGCTTCGAAGTTCCAGATCCCTTTTCTTTAGTTAAAGGAACGGTAGCCTTTTGTCTTTTCTTCGCTGCTTGTCTGGTACGAGGAGGGGATTTATCTTCATCATCTGAAGCATTAGTGGGAGAAACTTTCCGCTTTGAAGGTGTCGGAGGCTTCGAACTCTGAAAATGCACATTAATCACAGTGAGTGATATTCATAAAATTGCACAAGTTAGAATATAAGATATGTACATACTGTGGGTTTTTTGCCAGTAGTGACAGAATCACTCCCATTTGTCTTGGTGCTTTTCGAGGCTCTAGCGCCTTTCTGTGCAGGGGTTTCCTTAATAACCCTCTTTCGACTCACAGCTGTGAACAAAATAGAAGTCAGCATTTGAGAAAAGAAAGAAAGTTAGTCGAAGGATAATCCAAACTCCAACCTTCAGGTATAGGAGTCAAAACACGAACATGCTCAAGACTTAAATGAAGATGTCCATTGAAATTATCCAAGGTGTGCTTAGTCGGAACCACCCATTCAGCACATTTTTTAGATTGTTCGCTAAGAATTTTGGGAACATTCCCACACACAAACCAGTCTGGAAAAGGAGGACTTAGAGCCACACCAAAATCAGCACTAGATAGTGGAGGGAATTTTGGAGGATTAAGTTTAAAAGCCACTTCATAACGTAGTTCAGGTCGAACATACGTGGGCAATTTTAACTTATCCAATTTAGCAGAAAACTTTTCATGTAAAGTGAACGCAGCTTCACGAACGGTCCGACTAAGATCATTAGGCCTGTAGATAGTTTCAAAGAATTTTTGAAAGGCTTGGATTTCTTTAATATGAGTCGAAGTACCTTTATGGAAGTTCGCCTGCACATCAGCAAAAGCTTCAGTTAGTTCTTGAGTAAGGCTCTCAGCATCGAAGATTTGCGTAGTATAATAATTTGTCCACCATTGATGAAAATTTATGGTAGAGTAAAAGGCAGGTTCGAAGGAGATGGGAGAGAGAGTTGTGGTGCCAACATATTTGGAGATTTTGGATTCATACTCATCTTCAGCTAAATGCAGAGTGTGTAGACACATGTGATTCCTTTTGTCATACATACATTTTGGTTTCAGTTGAACCAACCCAAATTGTCTTGATACCAGATTTGGTTAGTAGCAAAGGAGACAACAATGGCTTTTGGGAGATTGAAGTCGATGGTATAACAGTTTAGGAGTGAGGAAAGCCTCCCAAATAACCATGGATTCGGCTTGTTGATCTGGAGAAGTTGCTGGAAATTCTCGAGTAAACCACTCAGGACCTACTTTCCTTTGTACAAATGGAGCCATGAAAAGACTAAACTGATAACGTTTAGTGAACATCATCATGAATGCTAAAAAGGTTTCACGAAGCTTTCTCGTTTCTTCTTTTGGAGTTAGGTGAGCGAACCTAGTTCCTTCTACTGTTCAATTTTTTATAGCTGTATCTTCTTCATTCACAACACCTTTGTATGGGAGATGATCCTCGAAAGTGGCATTGAGCCATAGTTGTAACAAACAGAAGGGACCAGCAAAAAGAAGAGATCCTGTTTTGTAGTTCTTGACAAGATATGTGGCTTCACCAAGATTCTCGTAAAGGAATCCTAGAATTAACTGGCTTAAGTTTAACTTTTTCCCAGCATTTATCTGGTTAGCCATACAAAGATATCTCTTTTCCACTTGGATAGACCTAGAACAAAAAATGCATCTCGAAAGCCAGAGTGCTAGAAATGCAATGTGTTCTTCATCTTTGACTTCTGTAGTCGTTTGGACATGGTATCTTTGGATAAAAGCATTATAGGTGACTGTCGCTTCATTGAAATGGATGGTGTCAGTATCCATGAAGTTGGGATCGAAGATTTCTCCAGTTGGTCGAAGCCCGGTGATAGCGGCTACGTCGAAGAGAGTAGGGGTAATCATTCCACAAGGAAGGTGGAAAGTATTGTGAGAAGCATCCAGAAGTGTACTGATGCTACTAACATGGTTTGGTTATATTCTAAACCTGTTTTGGATAACTGGATTAGGTCATAAATCCCTAGTTCCTTCCAAAATGAAGCCTTTTGTTTTTCTACTTTGGTTAACCAAGCATAATACAGGTCCGGATCTTTTTCTAAAGGAATTGACCTAAAGACTTTCACGAAATTGGTTACGTAGTTTAACCTAATTTTTTCTAAGGCCGTAGTAGCTTCAATCGAAGTATCATCTGCATTGTCAGGTTTAGCTAAGATTGGATGGCCATCTTCATCTATTTTGTTCTTACTAACCAAAGACCTAGTTTTATAATAAGAAGGGAAAATTTTACCCAGAGAAGGGTTGTTTCCTCCAGGTAAAGGACCCATGAAGGCATGAGTTTTTCCAGAAAGTTCAAAAGGAATGATTACCTGAGAAGCGTAGATAGCGCGGGCCTCTGCGGCATTTGGGTTTGGAATATGTTGTTGATTCCCTATCTGTGTGGGATTTTAAAGCTTTTGAATAGGTTGGAGAGCATTTAAAGAAGACGCCATGGATGAGTTTGATTTAAAGAACTAGGTTAAACAAAACCAAAGAGGATTTCTTTTCTGTGGTAATTGCAGGAGAATGAAAGTGGAAGTTGTGTGAAGGCAAAGGTTCAAGTATTTAAAAGTTTAATGGAAACCCTTTCAAATCTTTTGGATAAAGGTCAAAGGACACGCGACAAACGTTGATTTAATCCAACGGTGGTCGAATAGTTGTTAGCCTTACTCCTAGTATATAGGAGTAATGACCACAAGTAATGACAAAACGTGGGAATGCACGTTCTGAGGAGACGTTTTTGAAAATGACAAGACGTTTTGAAAGTTGAGTCTTAAATGATTATGACGTTAGTCAGTTGTCTTGGAACTCTAAAGAATGATTAAGACGAAATCTCATCACGACAAGAAACGCCTATTTCTCTTGCTTTCGAAACAGGCATTTATTGGGGGCAATTTGTTGGCTGGAGATTTCGTTTGAAGAAAATGTTCTTTGAAGGATTAAAGTTCAAGGAAGAATGGTTAATGATGACCATTTCTAGAAATAAAATGGCTACTGATGGCCATGTTCGAGGATGTTGTTTAAGTTGAAACAAAGATAATAAGTATTGGAGCTAGTTCGAAGTAAATTATCTTTAAGACCTAAGCGTTTTTACGAAATACGAAGGGTACTGAAGCTTGGCGTGTTTTCGTAGCATTCTCGGTTCTGATCATGTTGCCACGTATCGAAAGAGGATTCAGGAGGGTGGATTTGAATTTCGAAATAGTCTGTGTAACCGAACAAGGACAGATGGCGCCCCAGGGATTCGAAGCGTATGCATGTGAGCAATGTGGCATCATGTTAGTATAGGACCGTTAGGGTCGAAATTAGTATAAATAAGGGTCTTAATGTTAGGATTCCGGGTGTTCATTTTGTACAAATCACTCACAAATTACTCAAGTATCAAGCGTTAAGAGAACGAGTTCGCTGAGAAATATACGTATGACACCACCATCTTAAATACGTCTGTATTCATCTTTATGCAAGTATCTTTTCAATATTTTTCTATCTTTTGTTACATTCCAGCCATTTACTTTCTTGCAACTTTATCTTTCGTTTTAACTTACTTCGAAGCATTTACTTTCTGCAATTTACATTCATGTATTCTAAGTTTCTTGCAAGTTTATCTTTACTCCATCTTTCGCCAGAGTTATATTTACGTGTATAATAAGGTGATTGTTAGTCTTTACATTTTGACTATTTATTTCTAATATCGAAGATCAAGTAATCAACCAATATGAACCAATTCATCACAAATAACAACCTTTTTGACTATGTCCTAGGATCAATCTAGTCGATCCTGCGAGTAACCAAAGTATATTCTATAGTTTGGAAGACTAGCGGTTGTTTCCCGGAAATCACCGTAAACAGTAAGTCTGTTGGAAGAGATGATATTTCGAACACGGTGATAGAAGCATAGTTTAGAAATAAGTTTAGGGTGTTTCAATAGAGAAGATGTTCGAATTAGAGACCATTCAATTTTGCATGAGAGATGAATGTGAAATTGAAGATTGAAAAATAAATTTAGTTTTGAAAAATACATGAAAAAGAGATTTCAACTCGGTTGGATCTCCCAACCAAGGTCATATATAAATTTTTGAAAAAGCTCCATGTGAAATACAAAGTTGAGATTTCCTCTCAATTTTGCCGATGAAGTAGTTAGTTGAAATTAGTTTTAGATAGTTACCATGTTTACATGAACCCAATATGAGGCTAGTAGCAATATGATGAAAAAGGCATCATTAAAAGTAATGTAAAATAGGCAATATTATATAAAATCGTGTGACATATAAATGAAACATTTATTATTATAAAATTGGCCAGACTTCTTAGGATGGCCTAAAAAGATCATACATTAGTAAATAGTTGATTATTTTAGGCATCAAGGCCAAACTTCTTAGGATGGCCTAACATGATCATACATTAGCAAATAGTTGATAATTTTTGGCATCAAGGGCTATTTGCCTAACAGCTGCAATTGTTGCTATAGCTCCCAATATAGAGAAAACAACAGCAATTGTTACATTCAACCAGAAAATGGGACTTCTCTTAGATGGCTTAAATGTCAAGTTATAGAAAATTACAGGCAAAATGAAGTCAAGTGGCATAAATCCAAAAGCTCCAATAAGAGAATTTATGTCCCCAAAAAATGGAAGCATGGCTGCTAGAATGGTTGCGATAATAATACTTAATGACCGAGAAATCACTCGAGGGATAACATTGCGTTTTGAAAACTCAGGACTTTTTGGATCTCCAAATGATTGCTCTAATACTTCATTTGTAGGTTGCAAGTACACCTGCATTTAAATCCTTTAGTTTATTTTGTTAAGGTTGATATATATCATACATTAGTTATGAAACACTTACATTCAAAGACAGTGACACAAAGTATGATACATTTGACACTAATAAAAATTAGAAAAATCAATCAATTAAATATATTCATGTGTCATGTTGGTGTTGGAAACTGTCATATGTCGAGCAACGACATATGTTAGATATTGAACATGTCTTCTATCAGAAGAAGTGTTAGTTACACATGTGAGACACTAAATACACCTTATATTAAAAAGAAGTGTCAAATGTCAGATACTAACATATGTCAGACACATTAGAAAGCGTCTTCCATCAGAAGAAGTGTCACATGTCATACGCTGACACATATCATAAGGAATTTTGATGTGTTAGACACTCTAACACATGTCAGACACTAAATACGTCTTCTATTAGAAAAAGTATTTGTGTTAGAGAGACTATTACTAGATGATGAGAACCTTACCGCAGCAACTGCTGATAACTGTGCTATAGTAAAAATATTGCTCATATAAATAAACCATTTGGGTAACAACGGCTTCCCATTATCCACAAAATTGCTTAAGATAAGACCTTGAGATTCATTTCCAAATGCCCAATATCCAGATATAGTAACGCTAAAGAAAGTGAGAATAACTATGGTAAAACAAACACTCAATCCCTTTAACATCTTTCCTTTAATTGGTGGAGCTATTGTAGCCTGAGTTTCAGGAATGATTCCATTTCCATAGGAAGTGACAATGATGCTAAGAGCATTGAAGATTCCGAAAACTCGATTTTCGGTATCACCTTTCAGAGAATAATTCTTTTCTGGTCCTTTTGATGAGTTTCCTATAATAACATTGGTGAAGTTTAGAGCAAAACAATATATTTCAATAGCATAAAATGAAAATTAATGAGTAGAAAATACCAATATATATAGAACCAGCAACAGCACAACCACTATAGAGTAAGCATAGAACCAATGAGACAAGATTAATATGTCTCAATGAGTGAAAAGATGGGATTTGAGCCAAAATTAACATGAAGCAACCAAATATGATGACAAAATTGTAAAGCTTCATAGAGCCATTTGGACTTGACAACACATAAATTGCCTGTGGAAAAATAAAATATATAAGCATGTAACAAAAAGATAATGCAATATGCGTGTCTCTATTAGGATTCAAATTGGATGTGGTCTAAAGATTTGCGGCCCCTTGATTAAGATTAAATCGTTTATATTATAAAATTTATTTAAGATTAATAAATATAATAAAAATTAATCTTAATGTCTATATTGTCTTTTTAATCAAACGATCATACATAATTCAGACAGAAGAACTAGATGCAATCAAAAAATTTAAAGATGGTCTTTTATCACAAAAACAATCGTAACAAAATAGTATAAAAGATTTCGATGTCATTATTTAGCGTTTTAATTCAAAGAAAAAATCACATACCAAAAGTTGTTACGTCGCGAAATGCAATTACGACATCGTTACATATATGAAATTTTTAGAATCAAAATATAAAATACATAACACAAAAAATATTCTTTATAACGACAGAATTTGAACTAAAATTTTATTTTAAATCAATAATACAATCAAATTGTGATTAATTCACATTAAAACGACCACACTATTTAATGCAACATCTGTATCACACAACCGTAAAAGCCTTTTTTTTTCAACGATAATAATATATAACGTATCATCTGTATCAGACGAAATTGCAAAAGGCTTTACGTGATGACGACAATATGTGACACACCATTTGTATTAATTGAAATCGCAAAAGTCTTAATGCTTTATGCTGGTGCCACAATATTCACAATATTTGATTCAATCATGATTATCGTTATATATTAGTATATGTATGAAAGAGTTGAAAATTACCTTCATGCATTGACCACCAAGAAGAATACAAGCAACAAGAACCCCATAGCATACTGCTAATTGAATTGGCCCCACAAAGTAATGACTCCACTTAGGACCTGCTAAGGCAGGTTTCACATTAGTTTGAATATAACAAACACTATTAGAATGTCATATAATTTAGGTCAGAGGAAATATACCTAAAATGTCGCGAGCCATGTCTCGAAATCGAAGCTGACGATTACCCAAATTAGCTTGGTGTTCAAGAACCAAAGATAGTAAATTGTAGGAATAAAAAGTAACCATAGCTGCAATTACTAAGAAAAATATTCCAAGAGTCCATCCAAGAAAAGTGAAAGCATAAGGAAGACTTAAAAGTGGTGCTGCCACAATTGTTGATGTTAAGTGGTAACCACAATGCATCCACGAACCTAAAAAAAAAGAAAGAATATGTTAAGAGCAAAAAAAAACAAACAAAAAAATAAATAGTAAATATCTAACATTTATTTATTTAACTTCAAAATTTTATATTTTAAAGATTTAAATTAAGACTCTGTGTGTATACCAAAATAAATAGCAATAATTAATAAATTACTTTATAATAAATAAGTTATAATAATTCTCAATATCAAAGAGTACTATGCATATATAGAATAGAAACACTCTACCAAAAAAAAAAAAAAAGAATAGAAACACCTAATAAATTGTGTCCTTACTTTTTAATGGTAAATTAAATTCTCTTAAAAGTTATATTTATAATTTTAAGAAACACAATATCATTATGCATGAGTCTTAAATTTTTTACTAAATTTTAAAAATAAGTTATACTTCATGGTTTTATAATTTAGCAGATGATAAGAAACAAGATAATTGATTTATTTATAGTAGTATTTGATAAGATAAACATTTGAACCAATATATAAAATAACATTAGATTTATTTAATTATAATTAATATAAAAAAAATAAAATGGAGGATAAAATAATAACCTATAAATTTAATGCTATTGGAATTAAGACTGGTGATAGATGTACAACCATTGTTCGTACTTTAATCACTTGGTTAACTATATATAAAAACGAGGTTAACTATACAACGTCAATTTCAATTGAATAGTTGTTTAAGGTATCGGATATGACATGACTAAATAAACATTGTATCGTCAATTGAATAGTTGTTTAAGGTATCGAATATGACATGACTAAAATAAACATCGTATCGTCAATTGAATAGTTGTTTAAGGTATCGAATATGACATGACTAAAATAAACATCGTATCGTCAATTGAATATCGAATATGACATGACTAAAATAAACATCGTATCGATGAATCAGTATATTATATCATTGTTAACCTGAAACTTTGCTTGCAACCAACCTACACCATGTGTAACAATTATAATAATAATAATAATAATAATAATAATAATAATAATAATAATAATAATAATAATAATAATAATAATAATAATAATAATAATAATAATAAAAATAAAGTAGACAGCAAGAAAGACAAAATTGTATCACTATTTTGATTCTTCTAAAATAAAGTGATTAACAATCACATAAATAGAATCAAATTTTGAAAAAAAGTTTAATAGTCAGTTATAGGCTATCGCTCAATAAAAAAGTCATCAATTTCTTTGTATTATTTAAGTAATTTAAAAATATATTTGTGATTTGGAAAATTGTATTTATTATGAGCGTTATTGAGACGAATTAGCCATAAGGGTGTCCTCAGACATTTTTGCCGTAAAAATATAGAAGCTACAAAATTCAACTTCTACGTTGATGACTAAAATCATAGGAAGTAAGAGCTTACAATTTTAAAGCTATGTAATATATTTTAAGAATAAGAATAAACAAAAAAATAAAAGATTTATATTCCATAAGCAAGGAATTTGAGAAGGGTAAATAAATTAGGAGAAATAATACCTTTTGATTTGAGGACAAAGAGAGCACCTGCATCAACATCTTTTGGATGTTGAATTTGAATGTTTTCATGTTTTGCTATTGAGCTTGGAAGCACAGTCCCCATGTCTTCTCTAGCTAACAAGTTAGTAGTAACAATAGAGTGATATCAAAAGGCATGGTTTAAAACTATTACAACCTTGCTTAAATATAATATATCAAGGAATAAGATACTATAAACAATTTAATCACTTTGAGCAAATGATCTACTTAGCAAGGAATATGGTACTATGAGCAATTAATCCACTTTGAGCAATTGATCCACTTTGAGCAAGGAATACGATACTATGAGCAATTGATCCACTTTGCTTGATATAGCAATGAATAGTCAATGAGCATGTTTTCATGGACCCCAAATCAATTTGAATAATAATTGCAAATTAATTTTAAAAAATTAAAAAACAGTAAAAAATTAAATATTATTAAATGTATTTAATGTCATTTAATAAAAACCGTTTAAATTAAATTAAATTTAAGATTTTTATTTTTCAAAATCGAACTGAACCACGTGTATTTATTTTTATACTTATTTAGTTTTTATTAATATAATATGTTAGTTTAATTTATCATTTAAAAATATTTATTTTTTAATATTATTTAATAGATTAATTTAATTAATTATTTAATTTTTATTATTTTATTTGTTTTAAAACTAATCGATCATTCTTATTTTGTAATATAAATTTTCAATATACTATATACTATATATTATCTCAAATTTATTATTTATTAGTATTTTTATAATTTTAATAAAAATAATATAATTTATAATTTAAATATTTAAAAATTTATTCAAGTTAAACTGGATAAAATTGAACTCTCAATCGAATCAAACCTCAAATAAATTTATCTTTAGGTCACATGACCTTTTACCTCAAAATCAATGCGATCACTCATTTATATACTACTATTCAATATACTAGTATAAAAACAAAATTTTCAATGAGTAAGTCCAAAAAAAGTCTAAACAAGTCATTTTTCCTTTATAGTTTCCCCTCGATGACGTAATCATATCTTTGAAATGTGTGAAGTATTAAATACACGATAGATATTAATTAATTTAGATAAAATATTATTAATAAGTGTGAAGATACCATTACACGTCACATAATCTCATAGATAATTCATATTGACTTATATAATCACATCAAAACATCAAATAATAGATTAAATAATTAAATCTAATTATTGGGGTGTTAAAAACATCATCTTCTTTTTTAAGTTGTGGTATAGGGAAGATTCCTTTCAATTTTCTAGTAATTCCTGTTGGTTCTAACCATAAAACACAAGTTTTTTGGAGGCCAGTGGTGCGAAAATTAAAGTACAGGTTATCATCATGGAAGGGACGATTCTTGTTCATTGGAGGTAGAGTTACATTGATCAATTCTGTCTTAAATTCAGTTCCTATATATTTCTTGTCCTTTTTCAAAATTCCCAAGGTGGTGTTGAGGGAATTAATTACAATCCAGAGATAATTTTTGTGGAGTGGTGGAATAGAGAAGCCTGGTATTTCTTTGGTGAGTTGGATTAAAATTTGTAGGAGTAAAGAGGATGGTGATCTTGGTATAAGATGTCTTGAGGCTTTCAATGAGTCCCTCCTAAGTAAATGGAGATGGAGGTTTTTCGAAGACAAAGTTGCACTAGAGAAATCTATATTAGAAAACAGATACAGTCAACTGGAAGTTAATGTGTTGGTTTGTTGTTCATCAACTGTAATCCGTAGGTCACCCTTGTGGTGAGGGGACATTGTTTTTCACTACCCAATGAGAATTGCTTCGGATTAGTTTTTAGGTGGAATCTCTTGCAGATTGGGTGTAGGAAATATTATCAAATTCTGGGAAAGTAATTGGATAGGTGGTGTTCCATTGATGTTGGAATTTCTAGAAGTATTGACACTTGTAGAAAATCCGAATGCCTCAGTACAGGAGATGGGTGAATTCTTTGGCACCCAATGGTGCTGGAAAATTTTACCATATCAGGTGGTTCCCTTGGTTTTCGTCCAAGCTCGGTTAGAGGAAATGAAAATTATTCTTTAGTGCATAAGTCTAAGGGAGGGTGTTGCAAACAAGTTCATATGGTTTGAAAATTCAAATGGTGTTTATACTGTACGCCCGGGTTTTGTGGTGGTTTCAAGCTTGTGCAAACCAATGCCTATGAGTTTGAATCTATCGGTAGCAATAACTTATGGAAGAATTTACTTCCCTCAAAAGTTCAAGTGTTTGGTTGGCGTTGTTTTAAAGATAAATTGATTACAAAGGAACAATTGGCCAGAAGAGGAATCCTTATAGATAGAAGAGACAAGGTATGTGTTTTCTGCTTTGTTGAGAATGAATCCCTGGAGCACCTTTTAGTGCGTTGTCCATATTCAAAATTGGTGTGGAAAAATGTCTTGCTATGGCCCGGTGTACTCTAGGAAATAACATGGGAGTATTGAATCACATCTTATGGTTTGGAAATTCGCTGGTTGGTAACTTTTCCTCTAGAAAGAAATTGCTCTTTTGGTTAGCAACTTACTGGGAACTTTGGCTTATGAGAAATGCAATACTTTTCAAGGGGTAAGTTGTAGCACCCAAGACTGCTTTCTGAATTATCGACTGGCCCAACAAACCAACACGAGTCTTTTCAGCATGTTTTATCCTCACTCACACGCATTCTAGGAAACTTCTCAGAAGGTCACCCATTCAAATACTACTCCAAGTCAATCACGCTTAACTGTGAAGTTCTTATATATTAGAGCACAAAAAAGAAGATACATCTTATTGGTATAGGTAGTACCAATTAATCCTTATAAGGCTTCCTTCAACCATGAAGTCCCATACCTGCAGAGCCTCATGATCCCTCTCATTCCGATGTGAATTTAGCGACCACTTTTCGCCCTCTTTCGGCTTCAAGAGTGTCTCATTGTCATGCACCGACAACCATTCCCTGTCCTCGTTGGCCTCGGGTGTTACATGCCTATCGGATTTCGTTTGGTTCGTCCCCGTACCACATCCTACTGGGATAAGTATGCTCTGATACCATTTGTAACGCCTCATACTACTTTCAGGATTACCGACTGACCCCACAAACCAACACGAGTTTTTTCAGCATGTTTTGTCCTCACTCACACGCATTCCAGGAAACTTCCTAGAAGGTCACCCATCCAAATACAACTCCAAGTCAAGCACGTTTAAATGGGAGTTCTTATCTGTTAGGCTACCGAAAAGAAGATGCATCTTGTTGGTGTATGTAGTACCAATCAATCGTTATAAGCCTTCCTTCAACCATGCAGTCTCATACCTACACAGTCTCCAGATCCCTCTCATTCCAATGTGAATTCGGTGACCACTCCTCGCCCTCTTTCGGCCTCAGTGTGTCTCATTGTCATGCCTCGTACACCGACAACCACTCTCTGCCCTCGTTGGTCTCGGGTGTTACAGAAGTGTCGGTGAAGGCAAAAGTGTTCTCTTGACTTTGGAATGTAAAAGGATCAAGGTTTAAAATGTGTATTTCTTTTTTTTTTTCATGGTGCCAAAGTCCTTTGGACTCCACTAAACTCTTCTAATATTTTGTAATTGGGAGGGTACCCATAGTACTCTTTTTGATAATGAATTTCATTGCCTATAAAAAAAAAAGAATAATTTTGATTTTGTTGATGAATCTATTGTCATTGCTATTAAATTCGATCCAAATTTCAAAGCCTATAATTGTTGCAATATGTTAATCCATTCTTGAATCATAAATTCGATTGATGAATCAATTACTCAAAGTATCGTATTCCTTGTGAATTCTGTTTAATCTTCGAATAAACTTAAAGAAAGATTCTCTAAAGATGATTACATTCGCATTTATGAACTTCAGTGTGAGATTTTTGGGTTGAAACAAGAATCCCTATCTCTTTCTGAATTCTTAACCGCTCTTACGATTTTATGGCGGGAGTTTGAATCTTACTTGCATACACTAGTTTGCTCTTGTCCTAGTCGTTGTGTTTGTACAACTGATATTAAGAATGGTAAGAATCATCATGAAATTACAAGATCTATTCATTTTTTGACTCGCTTGAATGAACATTTTGACCTTGTTTTTGCTCAAATTTTACGGATGAATTTGTTACCAAAATCAACCTAATATTTTCTATGATTTTGCAACATGAAAGAAAATATAACACAGTCCTTTTTATTAGCCTAAGCTGCTTATCAACGCAATTGAGGTGCGAAGATTCAAAGGAGAAATATGTGGTTATGGTGCTCCATTACTCAACAATAATATATAACTTTGCTTAAATATAATATAGCAAAGAATACGATACTTTGAGCATAGATCCACTTTGCTTAAATATAATATCGCAAGGAATACGATACTTTGATTAATTAATCCACTTTGCTTAATTATAATATAGCAAATCAATTCATGTGATCAATGAGCAAGGTGATGTTATTTTCATGGACCATTCACTCACTAGGAAAGTTTTCATGGAGGTCATATATTTGAAACGTGTGAGGTGCTGAATTTAAGATGATATTTAATTAGTTAAAGTATTATCTATTTTTATTTCAATGAGGTATTAAATTTAAGATAGTGTTTTTTTATTTCACTTTTTCTATTTAAAATGTCATTCTGTATTCCGAATGGATCTCATGTCGATTATCCTATTCGAGACCGTATGTGTCAACCAATTACTTGTTTAACAAGCAACTGAAGTTATGCCCTTTTAGTTTGAAGTTATAGATTTTTTTGTTTGTTTGTATTTTTTACTTGACTTACTATTCTAGGTAGCAAATATTGTTAGAAGTTAGTTAGAGATGCAAGCTACTATATGTAGAAATTTGTAACTAACTAAATAATTAATTAGAATTCAGTTGAATCAATGTTTTTCTCTACAATTCATTTTTGTTTTCATTAATATTTTCATTATCGTGAAGAATTTCATGATGGTATCAGAACTTTTAAAAACTAATGATTGTTCAACATGATTTATGGGGTCACTGCAAATATTGTTAATTATCTGATTACAGATCTTTCACAAATTTTTAGAAATATCTTTTGTTTTTATGTATCTCATAGTCTTTCTTTTATTTTCATTAAATCAACCCTCAACCATTCCAATTATAATGCTTGTCCTCGATTAATGCGGTAAGCGCTTGGAGGTATGAATAAGTTTGTTTTTGTAGAAGTATCTGTTAGAACAAGATTTATTCTGATCAATATTCTTGTTTTGATGATAACAATATATATGAATTTTGTATAAGACAATGTGGTACTCTAATCCTTTGCATTTTCCATCTCAGGAAATATATAAAGAGTATGCACAAATCAGCGCTAAGAAGCACTGACTCAGAAGGTTCAGGATTGCAACATCAAAACATGCTCTCGCAAGACATCAGAAGATGGTCAAGCAGAATCAGAACATGGTCTATGAAGCATCAGAAGAACATGAAGTCAGAAGCAGAAGCACTGAAGTTCTTATGGTATCACACTCAAGCACTTCAAAGTCAAAAGACAAGAAGATGCTCTGCACCAAGTTGTGACTCTGATTATTCAAACGTTGTATTCACAAATCTGAGATCAGAAGCTAGTACTAGATGACAGGCTATTAGGTCTAATCTCTGACTGACAAAAGGAACGTTAGAAGCTACAAAAGGCAAAGTTAGTAAAAGCAGGAAAAGCATGGCTCGATGTAGTTGACAAAACAGTGAAAACATTAAATGCAAAGCTGTAGTATTCACGCAATGCATTAAATGCAACCCAACGGTCATCTTCTCAAACGCCTATAAATATGGAAGTTCTGATCAGAAGCAGAAAACCAACTCTTGCAAAAATACTGAAACGCTGTTCAAATCAAAGCTCACGAACTTCATCTTCAACCTCACAATCTCTTGTAATATTTAGTGAGTGTTAAGCTTAGAACTTAAGAGAAATATCACAGTTGTGATTATAGCTTTTTAAGAAGCAATTCATACTCTTGTAACATTGTTTGCTAAAGATTTCGTTTAGAAAGAATATTCTTTGAAGAGTTAGAATTCGAAGGAAGATGGTTACTGATGATCATTTCTGAGATTAAAAATGGCTACTGATGGCCCATGTTTCGATAATGATTGTTTGAGTTGGAACGAAGATAGTTAGAATTGGAGCTAATTCGAAGAGGGTTATCTTTGAGACTTAAATGTTTTACGAAATACGTAAGGTACTAGGGCTTAACGTGTTTTTCGTGGCATTCTCGGTTCTGATCACATTGCCACGCGTCAAAAGAGGATCCAGGCGGGAGGATTTGAATTTCGAAGTAGTCTGTGTAACCGCATAAGGACAGATGGCATCCCAGGGGTCCTTGTGGGCAATGTGGCATCAGATTAGTGTAGGACCGTTAGGGTCGAAATTAGTATAAATAAGGGTCTTAATGTTAGGATTCCGTGTGTTCATTTTGTACAAATCACTCACAAATTACTCAAGTACCAAGTGTTAAGAGAAAGAGTTCGCTGAGAAATGTACGTATGACACCAACACCAGTTTAATACGTTTGTATTTCATCTTTATGCAAAGTATCTTTTCCATATTACTGCTTTCGTTTACTTTCCGTCATTTACATTCTTGCACTTCTTTTGTTTTGTTTTGTTTTATTTCGAAGCATTTAACTCTCTGCACTTTACGATTCTTGCGCTTTACAGTTTTCTTGTATTTTTATCCTTATCTTACCCTTCGCCGGTGTTATATTTACGTGTATAACAAGGTGATTGTTAATCTTTGTTTCTTTGATCAATTATTTCTTATTTCGAGACAAGCCATCAACAGACATGATTCGAACTATCATAAATAACAAGCTTTTTGACTATGTCCTAGGATCAATCTAGTCGATCATGCGAGTAACCAAAATATATATATTATAGTTTGGAAGACTAGCGGTTGTTTATCGGAACTCATCGTAAACAAATTGGCACACCCGGTGGGACAATGTCAGACAGATTATTATTAATTGATTGTTTTGTTTTGTCTAGAAAATATCAAGACCTTGTATGAACCTTAGGAACGGTAAGTTAACCAAAAGTAAACCACTGATTCCAAAGCGAAGGTACAATAAGAAAATGGTCAATTCGACCAGTGGGGAAGGGAATCAGGATCCCCCACAAGGATCGGGAACAGTAGCAGCAAGTACTACCCATGTTTCGACTTCGACATCAGGAGCGTCAGATATACCACTGTAATACGGTGAACTGACTTTAATTGAAATGTCGCGGAAAGCAAGAGTCGCCACCGACTTTGATTTTATCCAAATTAATCAGAAAGGCTAAAAGAACGGGAAAAACCTTTTTAAAAGAAATTGAGTACGGGGGGTAATTTATGCAAAGGGATGGTGTAAGGCACCCTTTGCATCCATGGTTTTCCATGAGCTCTTAATTGCTTTGCTCGTTTTTTGAAAAGAAATGTAGAAGAAGTGAATACGGACTTTAGCTCGTAAATGAGCGTAGCCATTTTGAAGGTTTATGAGAAAGAATATGAAAAAGTTTTAGCCAGAGCAAGGCAACTAGGGGCAATTACCTTAATAATGTAGAAAATTAGTTCTTTTAGCCTTTCAAGGTGAAAGGGTCTATCCATGCCATAAGAGGGCAGGAAGCCTTTCATTTAGAGGTTGAAGGGTCGTCGCAATATCGTTCGCCATAAGATTGTCCCATGCCATAGAGAGGCAGGTAGTCTAAGGGAAGGATCAGAATAGCCTTTCGTTTAGGCAACCAGAGGATACCTCAGCCTTTCGTAGGCAACTTCCGAGGGACGAGATCATATTAGTGTATCGAAGGCAACATCATTAGGGACTTATGATCTTTGATTAATCGAGGCAACATGGCTGAGGTATCCTCGTATTCGAGGGACACGGCTATTCTGCAAAAAACACAAGGCAACAGGCAACAGGCAACAAGAGGGGTACCATAAAAGGTGCGTGGGTGCAACAATCACGTGATCAAATTCAGAATAAGTTATCTTGTAATTAGGTGATTCTAATTCAGTTCAGGGTTATCACTCCCTAGGATTACTAACCACAACAATTAATATTATACAGTTTAAGTGCCTTTAAGGCCAAACAATACAACTTCGGAGCAGATACAAAATATTATGGGAATGGGGGAGGAAAAGCAATAAAACCCCACAAGGCAGATAGTTCTGACATAAGTAATAATAAAGGAAAATAAAATAAATTGAGTTTCAGGGTTACCGAACATTTGAGCTTTGGTTTGTTAACCCTGAAAATTGGAAAAGGAAAAATAGACAGAAAAAGGGTGAGTGTAGGAAGAGTTCATTGACTTTTAAAGTTAAATCCTAATTTTTTTATAAGGCAAAAAATAAATGAATAAATAAATAATAATAAAAATCAGGGGACTTAGCTTTTGATCTGATATGGCGCGCGTAGTCGGAGGAAGCCTGGTGCTAACCCTGAAAAGTCAGACACAAAGAAGAGAAATTGTCAGTGCATTCAAGATTCATTATTTTATCCCCAACAGGCGAGTAAATAAATGGGGTTGGGTAAACCCTAAAAGGTTTAATGAAATCGAAAGTTAGATAAGCCAAAATAAAATTTAATAATTATAGGGTTAAACCTGATATTTTAATTAATTAACGTATAAAATTAAAGGATTATAAAGAAATTGAGTTTTCGATTAAATATAAGTAATTATAAAATTATTGTATAAAACTAATTTGTTAAATGGGTAAAGATGAATAAAAGAAATTATAAAAAAAAGCAAAGAAAAGGAATAAATGAATAAAAAGGAATTATGTAAATAAAGTAAAATAAAATAGAAACTTAGCTCTGGTTCAGGTGTGTTGAGGTTTGTAGGGTCTATGGTGGACCGTCATTCCCGAGCCTTCAGATTAGCCATCGCGTGAATCCAATGGTTGGTGTGTGCTAGCGTACCATGGTCATGCATAGAATGGGCCTAGCGAATCTGCAAGCAAAATAATTTAAAGAAAAAACATTTTGCCAACCTGGGATCGAACCCAGGTATTGATGGTCACGCCCTCCCATATCCAGCCAACCATACCACATGCTATTCGCTGTTAATTAATTCACAAGATAAAATAATATATGTAAAAAGAAGTTTATGGAAAAAGTCAAAAAAGAAATAGATTTGGACCCCACACGCGCCTGAGGACCAATCACGATAGGAGAGAAGTTCCACTTTTGTTTGATTGGCCAATGAGTGCTTGCTGCGTGGAGAGAGAGAGAGAGAGAGAGAGAGAGAGAGAGAGAGAGAGAGAGAGAGAGAGAGGAAATTCTGGACCAGCCAATACTAAAGCGCCACGCCTGCGGCCAGTTTTCAAACCACCGTGAGTGGTGGTTACCACCTTCTTCCCCGACACCATATATCAGCGTCGACCTGCACCAATCATCAAGAAAAGAAACCAAAGATACCCAGATACACTAAATTGGATGTTGCGAGTTCGATGGCGTAGTTAGTTTTTACTAATAACGCTCATAGATGCGAAAACGGAGAGGGATGAGCTTGATGCCCTTACAATGGCAAAAGCTCATTCCGGTACCTAAACTCATGGGCAAGGGTTCAAAATCGTTCTAAATATCCTCCTGATCAAGAATATACGTGTTACAACCATTTATATGCCATGAATGAAGAGTTTGAAATCCAAGAAACTTACCAAATCGGTGCAGTCGAGGGAGAGCCTTCCCGAATTCTTGGAAGATGATTGACCTTATGGATCAGTCCCTGGGCATCTCAGGAGGTGCTTGGTGATGTTAGTTTACTTGGACAAGGCCTGGAAATCGAACTCCAGTGGTTCAAGTTTCTTGAGATTTTTTGGAATTTTTGGAACCCTCTTCCCTTGGCCTTTTTCCGTCCCCTAATTCTTTAGCATGCCTTGAGTATTTATAGTGATGAATTAGGGCAAAGGTTTGATTCAGAAATAAGATGATTGATTAAATAAAATTTGAACAAAATATTTGATTCAAACTATTCTATTTTTGTCTTAATCTCTCTCAAATCTCTTTCACGTGTATCATTAGTATTATGAATCAATTAGAATCAAATGAAATTAATCACACAATTTTGAATATTATTTTATAAATTTATTTGATTTAATTTTGAATTTAAATGAATAAAATCAAAATTAAAAGAAATAAAAATCATAAAATGAAGATAAATAGCTTTATGGGCCTTTCATGAGATCCTTATCACGTTCATAACTCAACAATATGGGCCCATTTGGAAACAATTGGAGTTCTTGACCTTTCCTCTTCATGCATACCCTTGAAAATCGATGAAATTGCACACCTTGCCATTTCCTCGTACTTCAATATTTTTTCAAGTTCTTGGACTTTTTAGAATCCCTGAAGAGTCCTCTAACCAATGTTTTTGGTCCCATGTCAAAATGATTTTCCATGCTCCTTGTGTGTTCTTTTGAAGAAAATGACTTTTGGTTGACTTTTGAAAAGGACCTATAATGTTTTGGTCCATATCTCTTAAATGAAGCTTTTTTAGACTTGGCATGTGAGAGACAAATTTGTAGAGAATTCAATTTCCTTCAAAATGCGATTTGGATGGAAAATTTCTGATGTTCCATGTAGGAGTTATGGCTGGTCAAAGTTTAGTTGACTTTCTCCTATGAAAACCCTAATTTAGAAAATTTTGGAATAGTTGATTTATGATCTTTCCTTGATGAACCATGATCAATTCTTAAACAAATGGTGAATGATACTTCAAAATAAGGATGTTGACAAAAAATCAGGAGTTTTGACTGTACTTTGACCCTAGTTGGCTTTTAGGTCAACCTAGTCGACTGTTGACTTTCTGAACAATTGAGTGATCAATCTTTTGAATTGAGACCTAAAACTTGTCATGGAGGTAATGTGGGATATCATAGCCCATGTGGGATACCTTGGAGCCTTTGGTTCACTGATTTTCCCTCAGAATAACAAGACCCTAATTCTCTGAGTTTTATTTATGAGAGTGTGTCTTGGAGCTTTGTACTTTGATTTGAATTTGAATAGGAGAAATAGTATGGGCAAATTTTGGGGTATGACAACCACCACCATCAGGGTCCGCGGCCATAGTTAGTTCCCAGGCTGTTCCAAAAAATACAATTGCAGGGACAATCCCAGTCTCTAGTTCGCTGGACTTGAAGCTTTGTTAGAATTAGGGGCAACCAGAGTCGAAATTAAAGGAGACTCCAAACTAGTTATTAAGCAACTGACGAAGGAATACAAATGTATCAAAGAGAATTTGATCATGTATTTTGTCATAGCGAACAGGCTGCTTAAAAAATTCGAGTACGTGGATTTAAGTCACGTTTCAAGATTGAATAATCAAGAAGCAAATGATTTGGCACAGTTAGCCTCAGGATACAGAGTATCACAAGAAAAACTAGAAGAGCTGATCAAAGTAAGAGGCAAAGCAATGGCCACCAAGCTTTCCCCAAGTGATCTGGAGAATTCACAATTAGGTTTCACTAACAAAGAGGAGTTTGAAGTTTTAAATATAGACTCTTTAGCAGACACAGATTGGAGGAGTCCAATTGTGAACTATTTAAAAGATCCTTCGACAGACACGGATAGAAAGGTAAAGTATCGAGCCTTATCATACTTCTTGATGGGAAATGAATTGTTTAAGAAGACTCCTGAAGGAGTTTTGCTAAAATTTTTGGGTGAAGCGGAAGCATATTTGGCCCTCTCAAATGTACATAGTGGAGCATGTGGTGCACACCAAGCGGGGCACAAAATGAAATGGCTTTTGTTTCGGTACGGAATGTATTGGCCCTCTATGTTAAAAGATTGCATAGAATTTGCTAAAGGATGTCAAGAGTGTCAAGAACATGCAGGTATTCAACATGCTCCTGCAAATGAATAAAGTTCAATAATAAAAACATGGCCTTTCAGAGGTTGGGCACTAGATTTAATTGAGGAAATCCACCCCAAGTCTTCTAAAGGTCAAAGATATATTCTAGTAGGGATAGACTACTTCACAAAATGGGTCGAAGCGATACCACTTGCAAATGTAGATCAAGAGGCAGTGATTGAGTTTATCCAAAGACACATTATATACAGATTCGAAATCCCGGAGAGTATAACCACAAATCAAGGATCGGTGTTTATTGGGCGAAAGATGCAAGATTTCGCCAAAGAAATGGGGTTCAAGTTGTTTACTTCTACACCTTACTACGCTCAGGCAAATGGACAAGTTGAAGCAGAAAATAAAATAATAATTGGTCTCATAAAGAAACACGTAGGGAAAAAACCCAAGAGTTGGCATAAAACTTTGGACCCAGCATTCTGGGCCTGTCGAACATCGCCAAAAGAAGCTACAAACACCACACCTTTCCAATTGACATTCGGACACGATGCAGTGCTCCCAGTTGAGATCTACTTGCAATCAGTATGAATCCAAAGACAGGCAGAAATTCCTCCAAGACAGACTTCGAGCGCTGGAGATGATAAAAAGACAAAAAGAAAGGGTGTCCAGAGCATACAATAAAAAGGTGAAAGGTAAAACATTTATTAATAATGACTTAGTTTGGAAAGTTATTTTACCTATAGATCGAAAGAATCAGGCACTAGGTAAATGGTCCCCACACTGGGAAGGACCCTTTCGAATCTTAAAAGTATTCTCGAATAACACTTACGAGATAGAAGAATTGGCAGAAGATCGCAGGATCTTAAGAGTAAATGGGAAGTATCTGAAAAGATACAAACCAAGCATTCACGAAGTAAAAATTGCAAAAATGTAGATATTCAGAGTATACTATGTAGGCCAAAATGGTTGAACAAACACCAAAATGGCTTCGTGTTCAAGCAAGATATTTGGCAAATAAAGTAAAAAAGACAAAGCAATGCCAAAATATTTTTCATTAAGAATAGGAGATTACATTCATTTTGGAGATTGTGTTTCCACCAACTACAGAATTAAAAGCATACTAGAGGCTAAACAAAAGGAGCATTCAAAATTAGAAACAATAAAGCTAAGACCTATATCACCTCCATCAAAAAGCTTCAGACAACGCACCCTCTAGTTAATCCTTTGTTCTAGACCCTTCAAGGATAGCAGGGGCAAGCTTTCTACTTCGAACATGTATAGAGATCCCGACCTACGCATTCTTCTCACTATCCCCTTTTTGAGAAACATGTAGGACAACAATATTCCATAAGGAAGACATGTCACTACACCTTGACGAGAGGCAGCCATAGAAACAGCTTCGACAAGTGTTTGAAGATCAGGAGTGGAAAGTTGATTTTCTTTCCCCGAAGGGCACAGAGTATGAACTCCAGATCCTCCATCATGATGTTGTCTAGATCATGGTTTCGTGGACGAAAGTTGCCCACTAAAAGCTGGTGCCAAATCCTAATGACTTTAGCGCTAAAGGGATCATTGTCCATGAGGGCCCTCAACATAACATAGGTAGTCATGTTAATGGTGTTGTCATCAAACGTTTCTCCAAGATTGTTACATCTCAGCAGGTCAGAGATGGTTGAGGGAGTAATGGTAATGTGAGCCCTTCAAACCTCAAACACAATGGTGGTTCTCCCTTCTAGATCTATGCGCAGGGACGCAAACATCCAGAAATCTGCTAACATGTTAGGATAAACAGACCCCTCCAGAATTTCGTGATAAAACTGGAGTTGTTGGTTGGCCAAGAGTGCGCTGATACTAATGTGGTTCTCATCAAACTCTTCCTCAGAAAGTTTGAATTCCTTTTTGATGCAGGATCTAATGGTAGCATAAGTCAAGGGTTGCGCCATTTGAGAAAGAGAATGCAAAAGATTTTGTCAAACTCTGTATTTGAAAGAATGTAAGGAGAAGAGAGCAAACTTTGATAAGAGTTTGGGGAAAGTATGAAGAAAGGAGTAGAATGCTAACGCTTTATATAGAATACATTGGCCATAAAAGAACGGTTCATTTTTTAGTGTTGATTGGACTGCGTTTGGTATCTCCAAGAGAAGTTATGGCCTCCGCCGTTTCCCACCTTGGAAGTTGAAGTGTAATCATGTTGAAAACTGATACACGCACGTCTCAAATAGACGTTTTGTAAAAGGTGATGTCATCATTTAATGATGGTTACGGCTAAGGGAAGTGGAAACGTCAAGTCTAGGCTTGAGAGGCTGCGAAGAGTAATCATGTCACGTGGGTACATTATCAAAATCATTATGATAATAAAAATAATTTTGGCAATTTTTAGGAATTGCTAAAACGCTACTCATGACAACTGCAGAATTAGATGTATAGAAGATTGAAAGACAAAATTGCATATATATTCCTGAGAAAGTCTAATTACAAAATAAACTAAGTACGGAACACAAAAGGGCAATACAAGGTTCAAAGTAACTAATTAAAGTCCCTAGGAAGATTATCTTTCATCTTCGAATATTGAGTTTCCCATAAAGACATACAACGTTCGATTAATGCCTGTTGTCTTTTCAGCTCTTCGATTTCTGGCACTAGCTTATGTGCCGTTTCGAAGTGTCGAATCCCGGACTACGCTACTTCAGTCAATTCTTGCTGATTGGTCTGTTGGATTGCTGCCTGACGTGACTGGGCATTCTTTATCTTCTCTTCGAGGAGTGCAATTTCTTGTTTCCAGGATTTGATATTTTCTTCACAAGCTTCATACTCCTTCTGGTTCTTTGAGCGTTCAAGCTTAAAGGCGTCAGCCTTTTCTGTTGTATCATTAGCAGCCTTCCATGAGGAACTATGAGAAGTTACCTTTGCTGTGAGTTGCTCGTCAACATTTCATTTTCGAAGAATATTAGATTGAAGTTGATCAATCATAGAACCCAGTAAAACAATCACTTCCGAAACCTCCTCTAAGACCAGAAGTAAATCCACTTTCTTCAAAAGATTGTTTAAGCTATGGCATTTGGTGGAATCCTTGCTTAGAACTTCAACGAGGTTGGTTTCAAAGAACTTTTCCCTTATTTGACGAAGGAGATTAGGAATATCATCCTTGTCACTAGACTCTGCTTGGACATTAGGAGAAGTTTCAAGCCCAATGGGCAAAACGTTATCAACACTCATCATGGTCTTGAGGAAGCTAACGGGATCAGTTTTCTTGAGTTGCTCAAGTTCTGGAGGAGTAAGCATTGTTGGGCCCGGCTTCGAAGTAGTCACAGGAGTAACTATAGTCCCGAAGGTCAAAGTTTCATGAGGACCAGGCGTAGGCAAGTTGGAAGTTTCCTCCGCATGGTCTTGTTCAGATATAGTATCTTCGCTGCCAGTTGGTTGTCCAGCTGCATTATCACTATCTGAACATTGAGGATTTTCCCCCATATTGTCATCTTGATGAGTAGGTGGAGAGTCATCATTTGAATGGCTTTCTTCAGTAGCCACAGTTGGAATGATGGTTGCAAGGGGCTGAGCGTCTTCGACAACCGGAGAAAGCACAGGAGATTTTTGTCAAGAAACACCTGTGTTGAACAGTTAGAATTAATCAAAATGGAAAGGTTGCAAGAAGTTCATTTGTCATTAGAAAAGGAATACACTTACCTTGAAGATTGTCAAGATCAATGTTGAGACTAAATGTCTTGAGGTCAGAAGTAGCCGTACCCACATCATCCTACATTTATAAGGTAAGATGTTGAACCTAATCATTAAAATAAAATTTATAAAGATGATTATGTTATGAAATCAAAATACCTTGGTTGGAGCGTTGTCTGGACTTGAGTTGTGGCTCTCTACAATGGGGATAGTACTAGCAGCTTTTAAGGGTGATTCCTCAGAAGATACCTTGTCACTCGATGAAGTAAGCTTCGAAGTCCCAGATCCCTTTCCTTTGGCTGAAGGGGTGGCAGCTTTCTGTCTTTTCTTCAGTGCTTGTCTAGTACGAGGAGGAGATTTATCTTCGTCATTTGAAGCATCTGTTTGAGGAACTTTTCGCTTCGAAGATGCTGGAGGTTTCGAGCTCTGAAAATACATATTAAAACCAAGTGAGTAATATTCATAAGATTACACAAGTCAAAATGTAAAGTATGTATGTACCGTAGGTTTCTTGCCAATGGTGACAGAATCACTCCCACTTGTCTTGGTGCTCCTCGAAGCTCCAGAACCCTTCTGTGCAGGGGCTTCCTTGATATTTCTCTTTCGAGTAACGGCTGTGAACAAAATGAAAATCAGTATTTCAGTGAAGAAGGAAAAGTTAGTTGAAGGATTTTCTAAACCCTAACCTTCAGGTATTGGAGTCAAAGACACGCGGCAGGCGTTGATTTAATCCAACGGCAGTCGGATAATTATTAGCATTACTCCTAGTATATAGGAGTAATGATCAAGAAGTAATGCCAGAACGTGGGAATGTAAGTTCTAAGAAGACATCTTTGAAAATGACAAGACTTTTTGAAAGTGGAGTCATAAATGATTATGACGTTAGTCAGTTGTCTTGGAACTCTAAGAAGTGAGTAAAACGAAATCTCATCATGACAAGAAACGCCTATTTCTCTTGTTTTCGAAACAGGCATTTATTGGGGGCAATTTGTTGGCTGAAGATTTCGTTTAGAAAGAATATTCTCTGAAGAGTTAGAATTCGAAGGAAGATGGTTACTGATGACCATTTCTGAGATTAAAACTGGCTACTGATGGCCATGTTTCGAGAATGATTATTTGAGTTGGAACGAAGATAGTTAGAATTGGAGATAATTCAAAGAGGGTTATCTTTGAGACTTAAACGTTTTACGAAATACGTAAGGTACTGAGGCTTAACGTGTTTTTCGTGGCATTCTCGGTTCTGATCACGTTGCCACGCGTCAAAAGAGGATTCAGGCGGGAGGATTTGAATTTCGAAGTAGTCTGTGTAACCGCACAAGGACAGATGGCATCCCAGGGGTTCTTGTGGGCAACGTGGCATCAGATTAGTGTAGGACCGTTAGGGTCGAAATTAGTATAAATAAGGGTCTTAATGTTAGGATTCCGTGTGTTCATTTTGCACAAATCACTCACAAATTACTCAAGTACCAAGTGTTAAGAGAAAGAGTTTGCTGAGAAATGTACGTATGACACCAACACCAGTTTAATACGTTTGTATTTTATCTTTATGCAAAGTATCTTTTCCATATTACTGCTTTCGTTTACTTTCCGTCATTTACATTCTTGCACTTCTTTTATTTTGTTTTGTTTTATTTCGAAGCATTTAACTCTCTGCACTTTACGATTCTTGCGCTTTACAGTTTTCTTGTATTTTTATCCTTATCTTACCCTTAGCCGGTGTTATATTTACGTGTATAACAAGGTGATTGTTAATCTTTGTTTCTTTGATCAATTATTTCTTATTTCGAGACAAGCCATCAATAGACATAATTCGAACTATCATAAATAACAAGCTTTTTGACTACGTCCTAGGATCAATCTAGTCGATCAATGGAGTAACCAAAATATATATATATATTATAGTTTGGAAGACTAGCGGTTGTTTACCGGAAATCACCGTAAACAAACATTTATTTTACATTGATTGTAAAAGTTTCCTAGAGTGATCAGTGAGATCAGCAGACTCTAGAAGACTTAGAAGTTATCTAAGTGGTGATTTCCTAGAGTGATCCGTATACTCTAGAAGACTTAGAAGTTAACATCGAACCAGGATAAAAATAATTGTGTTCATTGTTTTTATCTTAAGAGTTTTTAAAGTCACACTTATTCAACCCCTCCCCCCCTTCCTAAGTGTTTTTCTATTCTTCAGTATCTATTGCCATCCCTACTGAATTTCACCAAAATTTCAAAGCCTCGAATAGTTGCAGTTGTTAGATTATTTATTTTAATTAATCAAATATGGATTGACACAATTAATTATTAGTAAATTATATTATGGTCAATTGATATTAAACACTAATTATATATGAATTTTTTAATTGGGCTTTATGCCTGAATGGACTGTGATGGGTTGGACTATTCTGTTAAGCCCAATGAGAGGTCCTTGCCCTCAGCCGTTTAGCTATTTAAGCGTTGCCCCATTAGACGATTAATATACAGTGAAAACCCTATACAACAATGAGGGTAGTAATCTTTTCATACTCACTATTTGACGGCAATCTCATCAATCCTACAAGGTACACCGTTCTTATTATTCTTAATTATTGATTGATGAAATAATATGCTATAATTTGTATCTATTCGATTCAGTTAAATCTATCAATTGGTATCAGAGTTTAATAGATACATGTTATGGCTATTAGTAATTGTATGAACCCTATTTATTTTATATTCAAGTACTTATTTATACAAATTATCGATGAATTTCAAGATTTGGATCAGAATAAAGTACTTCTATTAATTGAAATTTTAAATTGGGGTTTGTAAACTAATAGGGCTTTTATAGCCATTAGCAATCTTCTGTCAATATACGTCAAAATCTGATCCATGGTTTTATTATACATGATGTGTATTACGACTGATTTCTGATTTTTATATATCGACTTGTACAAATAGAAAAATACAGATATTAATAAGTCTATTAAATAAAGATATATATTATTGATCGATTTAGCCATTTTTTTTGTCTTCCTTTATTATATGATAAATCTTTTTTTTTTTTTTAATTTCAATCTTGAACCTATTACAATGAAACTGAATATTTTTTGAGGGAATACTTGAAAAATTGTTCGATTATATATATATATATATATATATATATATATATATATATATATATATATATATATATATATATAATTAATTCTGGGATCGCATACATTAATTTTTTATTGAGTTTCATAAAAGGTCTTCATAATTTGCAGAATAATAGTCAACTATTATCTGAAAATTTTGGAGCTGAATTTTAACAAAAAAAAAATTGTATTTGATGGTATAATGGGATTCAATTGGGTCATGCTGTGGTAGAACATTTTGTTCTTTAATGAAATCTTGATTAAAAAAAATTGGGTCATGTGGTGGAAATCACTAATTTTTAACAATCGTTTTTAATAATGATATATTGTAATTATATTATATTGATTTATTTTAAGAATAAATTGTATTTTAATATCACATTCTCAAAATTGTGTCAAATGTTTTGTAGAGATTTTTTACTCTTATTGTGACATCTTGATATTATGTGTCATTAAAGATATCAATTTATTTTGATTATATAATAAATCGATTTGATATTTTATTTTATTTTATTTATGGAATAAAATTATGATTTTATTTATGACCGGAATATCTTTTCAATTATCAGTACAATAATGTATCCTAATTTCTCAATAATTTAAAATTGAGATAAGGGGGTTGAAAAATTACTCTACGACACTTATAACATATGCATTGTTGTGTACATCTGAGATTTAATTAGATTGTGCTCATAAAAATCAGTTATATTCGACAACTATTTTTTGGTATGTTATAATGGAAATTGGTGTTATTTCATGTTGATACATTAATTTAATATACTAATATTATTTTAAATAAAATAAAATTATGATTTTATTAATATTCTGGATATAATATCCTTGTATTGTATGAATTTTTTATTATCATAATTTATTTTGTTATTATGGTTTTTATTGATATGTGGACCATTTGAGATGATATTGTAATTCTTTCAAAATCATCAAAAAGTCATTAAAGTTTACTAATTCTATTTACAAGAATAAATGTCACATTCTCGTTGAGGTTAGTCATGATTTGATTTTGAATCTTTTATGACTTATTATACAATTGCATTTAAAGAGAAATTTGTTTTTAATATTATCTACTCCTTTGAAAATAATAAAATGTGTATTTATATAAAGTTATTATTTTTCTAGAATATTATGAAAATTAAAACTCTCTATTTACTATCATAAATTGATTTTTTTTGTATACTCAAATAAATAAAATTTAATCTTATGAGTATATTTGAAATCTTATTAATTTGAGAGTTTTATTGTAGAGAATAACACTTCATTTATATAATTGTAATCTCACATATCGTGGATACAATTATACAAATTTTTCTATTTTGAGTAAAATATAATTATTTTAATTTGTATGATTGTAACGCACCTATCGTGAGTATAATTGTATAAATTTTGTTTACTAAAATAATTAAAATTATTTTAATTTTAATTATAATAAATAATAAATATTATATTCACACCCTATCGGGTTTGTTATTATTAATATAATTTATTTTGTTCAATGTACTTGTGATTTATGATTATTAAATTATGGTTCGAATACCCTATCCGTTTTAGAATTTCAATGACATAATATTTGTACATTGTTGTTATATTTCCTTTTAAAGACATGTAATATTTTGATTTATGAAATTCAATAATTTATTTTAATTTTATTTTTTTGTTAAAATATATTTCAATTCCCTTTGTATTATGTAAGTGATTGACATACCATATCGGTGTGACATTACATGATCAGTTGTGATAGAGAAAATAGTTGAGTATTTGTATGAATATGTTAAAACTCTTACATTAATAATTCAACTATTTTTCTCTATCAAGTGGGAGAATTTAACATGTCAATTATATAAAAATAAGAAATAAATATTATTCATTTAGTATAATATTATTTTATTGAGACTTATATTGAGGATAGTGTAGTCTTATGTTATCGATGTAAATTTATTACTACTTGTGTTATATCTTCAATATTAATTGAATTAAAGTCTCATATTTATCCGCTGCGTATAACATAATATGTTTCTCAAATGTGTGTAGTTGTATTTGTAGCATTTGAGTTTTGAGTGAATTATTAAGATGTTGTATATAATCTTATATTTAAAATTATAGGGATTTGAGGATAGTGTAGTCTTATGTTATCGATGTAAATTTATTACTACTTGTGTTATATCTTCAATATTAATTGAATTAAAGTCTCATATTTATCCGCTGCGTATAACATAATATGTTTCTCAAATGTGTGTAGTTGTATTTGTAGCATTTGAGTTTTGAGTGAATTATTAAGATGTTGTTTATAATCTTATATTTAAAATTATAGGGATTTGATGTCACTCAAATGATGGTAAACCTTTTATATGACCATCATTTTGTTTCATGTGAAATTATATCTATAATGGTATATTCTGTTTACATGCAAAATATGTGGTTGAGTTTGTTAAATTCTAATGATGATATATTATACAACCACTTATCTGTGTAATTTTGCACTAAAAATAATTTAGTATCCCATTGTATAATCAGAGTATTTAATACTAGTGGACTCTGATAAATGTATATCCTATTTTTTTTGTTGGATCAGTGGGAGTGCATGTGTACACAAAATAATATAATCTAAAAGAAAAAGGAATAGATTATTATTCTCATATTGTCATATATTCTTCTATACAATATAAAATATGACATATTCTAAGAAGAGTTCAAAATATACAATAAATCTAAGAAGTCTTATTCTAGTACACTGAGATATAAATTATTCTCTTCATCTCAGGAAACATCAAAACTTGATGTTTAGGTCGCTATTGAAAAGACACAATAATTCTTTGGCATGAAATAATATTGTGTTATTCTATCTTCAATAATCCACTTTTGTCAGGTCATAATATGAAAGTACAAGTAAATATCAATACTCCTATCGAGTATGATATTGTATTATGAAGGTACTTATGGTTAAATGAAATTACTCTTGTAATAGGATATGACTATATGTAATTACTATTCATAAACCTATGTGGATATTCTATGACCTATAATTTAAAACTCATTAGTATAATCACTACCCAAAGACTTATACACATGAGTAAGTCTTATGATATTTTGGGTTAGTGGGAGTTTATTATTAGCATATTCATATGCTTGGGCCATTCTTTATAACATATTTCTCTTGACTTAAATATGTTATTCTATATTCATCATTGTTTAAATAAATTTGAGTCTTTAATATGTATGATTTGTTTTCCCTATCTGATACAATTTCTGCACTGTTGAAGCTTACTTATCTTTTTGATTGATTAGTGTTTTGACCATTATTTCTAATATTGAAATTAATATTAGAATAATTAATTAGTGTCATCCAAGTGGGAGATTGTTAGATTAATTATTTTAATTAATCAAATATGGATTGACACAATTAATTATTAGTAAATTATATTATGGTCAATTGATATTAAACACTAATTATATATGAATTATTTAATTGGGCTTTATGCCTGAATGGACCGTGATGGGTTGGACCATTCAGTTAAGCCCAATGAGAGGTCCCTGCCCTCAGCCGTTTAGATATTTAAGCGTTGTCTCATTAGACGATTAATATACAGTGAAAACCCTATACGTCAACGAGGGTAGTAATCCTTTCATACTCACTATTTGACGGCAATCTCATTAATCCTACAAGGTACACCGTTCTTATTATTCTTAATTATTGATTGATGAAATAATATGCTATAATTTGTATCTATTCGATTCAGTTAAATTTATCAATAGTATGTTATTTCATTTTTGGATTATGCACTACTACAAAAAATATATTTAACCTCGGACGTGAAGGTGATTTAACCTCGATTATAGAGACGATGTAACAAATGACGTCATGAAAACTTGTCACTTTACTCCTCGATTTCTGAAAAACCAATGGGATAGTTGAAATGGTCATTGGTTCGATCCCCTCGAGTTTTGACCAAAAACCAAGGGAAAAAGATATATTTAAAAAAACAAAATACATTATTTACACATAATATTAAATTACATTGGCTACACATAAATTAATATACACATTTTCAATATAAGAGTACAAATTTTTGACAGATTTGATTCATCATCGTCAGTGTTATTTTTGGAGAAGGACAAATCCAGATTTTGTTACATATTCATTGCTTTTCAAGTTGAACGGTTTTGCACGGATCCAACTTTTGATATAACATAAAAAAAGTTATATACATAACATAAAATTCCATTCCGGTTAAAAGATAAGATATTATATAAGAACACCAACCTCGATCTTATTTTTTCTACACTTGCATTCTATCTCAGAGATAAATGTTGCATAACAATTGCTTCTTTAATGGGTGCAGAGGGTTTCACGAGATAGCGTTCAATATATGGCATGGTGGTGTTTGCGCTTTTATTGGTGTAGAGATTTTCTTGTGGATTGGTGTGTTAGCAATATCTTGAGCGTTGCTATTTTATGAATGTATGACATAGATGGGTTCTAGGATTTTTATGAATGTATTACCCTTTGTTTCTGACTAAAACTGAGGGGAAATGTTATCTCTTTTTTAATTAAAAAGTAAAATAAAATAAAGACTTACCCCTCGGTTACTAACAAAACTGAAGGAATACATTATTTAATTTACAAATAAAAAATAAAATAAAAATAAATGCACAACTTTTCCCTTCGGTTTTGCCACTTAATCGACAAGTTAAATAAGATTGAGTTTATTATATCTAATGTTGATTGATTATTTCACTAAACTCTAACTAAATATGTAACTTCTCAAAATTGTTTAGGAAAATAATTATATGAACAATTGTGTTACATATGAAGAAAAACTTACACTAATAAATGATTTTAAGCATCCTCTAACTCATCATTCACCTCACGCTCTTTAAGTATTAAAATCTCTTCAATCTTTCAAGTTTATTCAACACTTCCTTTCTACTAATTCATTCTTGAAATCATAAAATTTGATGCTTTAAAAAAATGAACAAATCTGAAAGAAAGTTGATGAAAAATAGAAGTATTGGAGAAATTTTAACAATAAAAAAATATGAGATAAATGACGAGTTCCAGAATTCTAGAAAAACATTAATAAGTATAAGATATGTTTTAAATACAACATAATTTTTCATATGATTATTTCAAAATCAATTTAGTAGGTTATATGTTTAAAGAGAGGTTAGTTAAACATAATATGATTATCACTATCAATACACAAACTCAACAACAACAATAACAACAAGAATGAGTAGTGATGTTTGACGTATCAGATCTATCTCTGAAGAAGAAGTGAAATAAAATGTTTTGGATCTTTGACGTACAACATAAGTGTATTGGAGATGATATGTGTTTATGGCTCTCATTGTTTATGGATCTCTTGTCCAAGGCTCTTCGTTAGGGTTTAGACAAGTGAAACTGAATGCTACAAGCTAAAGCTTTATATATGATGGAAACAATTTCACCTCGGTTGGGAAAAAATCGAGGTAAAAAGTGGCTTATTTTTAGATTGAAAATAAAATATTCAATAAGGCACCACTTTTAATGACATAAATATATAATCTGATGCTACTGGGATTTGAAGCGTGTACACTGAATTAGTTTACCCTTCGATTTTTAGAAAAAACCAACGGAATATAGTATATAATTTTTAAGAAAAAACATGGCACATTTTGAATATATACCTCGGTTTTACGATATGTGAGATGAAATAGTTATCATAAAAAATAGTCTAATAGTGATGAATTCTTTTGATGAATCAATTCCTCAAAGTACCGTGTACCATGAGAATTTGGTGGATGTTTATAATGAACTTAAAGAACGATTCTTTCAATATGATTACATTCTCGTGTTTGAAGTTCAATGTGAGATCTTTTGATTGAAACAAAAATCTAAATCTATTTCTGAATTATTCACTACTCTTAATATTTTATGGGAGGAGCATGAAGCTTACTTGTCACACTAGTTTACTCTTGTCCTCATTGTTGTGTTTGTACAATTGATGTTAGCAGTTCCAAGATCATTATGAAATAATTAGATATATTAGTTTTTTGACTGTCTAGAATGAACATTTTGACTTGTTCGTGCACAAATTTTACTAATGAATTTTTTACCAACAATCATTATAATCTTTTCTATGGTTTTGCAAAATGAAAGACAATATAATGCATTCCATAGTGAAGAGTCTAAGGTTCTTATTAACGCAAGTTAGGTGCAAAGATTCCAAAGAAAAGAACGTGGCTCTGGTGCTCCATCACTCAGTTCAGTAAACATATCCAATAGCTTTGTCTACATGAATACAAAATGTTCCCGTTGTGGAAAGAGTGATACGGAGTTGACAATTGTTATAGGAAACATGGTTTTCTACCAAATTATGGCAAGAATTTTTCAGAAAATAATGTTGCTTTTGAGTTAATGGAGGAGCCGAAAGACATTGATGAATCAAAGAGTACCAAAGACAATCACTCTTATAGTTTTACTAAGGATCAATATGAGTATCTTGTCCATTTGCTTCAAAATTAATCTTCACAAAACCAACATGTTTTTTCCATTAGGGTTAATGTTGGTAACCGTATTAGTAGTCACATCACCTTATGTATCACTAAATTAGTCTTTTCCTTGTGTAATTCTAATTTAAGATCACAAATAATTGATTCGGGTGCAACTGATCGTATTTGTTCATCTTTGAAGTATTTTAGTTCATACTACAATATAAATTACATACGTGTCGAATTTTTCAATGGTCACGTGTCAATAGAATTATTTGCAGGAATTGTGCAATTTTCCTATGGCTTGATCATTACTGATGCATTATTTGTTGTTGATTTCTATTTGAATTTGATTTTTGTTCCTAAACTTTTCCTAAATAACAATTAGGGTTCATATGTATTTTGCCCTGTGCCATATGGGCAACTTTTAAAAAACTCCCCTGTAAAAAAAATAAGTCACCATTCATGAAATTCAATCACCAGAATCATTGATGTTGTTTGGGGTGTTAAACGTTAAATATCCAAACTAAAAATTATGGCCCAGAGTGAGGTTGAATATGTTGTTTATGTTAGACGCTAGGCTTACGTATCTAGAGGGGGGTGAATAGATACTTCAGAATTTATTCGGATTTCTTTATAAATATGGCGAAAGCGTTTAGGGATCGACTCGCGTCTATTCCGAACCGCTACGGGAAGGATCAGATATGTAATTAAACCACTAACTAATTATGATGTGATGATAAAAACTATTCGAGAATCAACAGGTTATAATGCGATAAATCGTTTAAGTGTTTGCTTGATTAAACTTGTTTTCAATGGCTTTGATTTATAATGAAAGCAATATATCAAACACTTGGTGATAATGTCCAAATTGAATTATGAATCAATGTGTGGTGACTTGTGATGATTATGCAGAATCTTATCACCAAGTTTAACACTTGATATGTTAATCAATTTGCAATTATGACCAGAAATAAGCGTAACAAAAGCGAAAAGATAAAAGCAATAAGAACACGATATTTATTCAGGCAGTTCGTCGATCGTCCTTGCTACGACTACATCTGCCCCCAATTCCAAACGGGAATTGGGATGTCTTTCATTATGATTGAAAAGAGTTTATACAAAGAAGATAACAAAGCAATAACGATAAACTGAATATGTTGATTCTTTGTATCTTCTTCCCCTTGATCTTGAGCCAGATCAAGTATCCTCCAAGAGCTTATCGTTGATTCCCTTTCTGCAGTGTTGTGAATTGCTCGAACCTTTGTTCTTCAATCTTCACACTCAGCTGAATCCTTGATGAAGCCTCTGGACAAAAACCCCCAAAATTCACCAATCTTGGAGGACAAAATCCGCAGATTTTATTCACCAAAAACCCCACAAATCTTCACCCATTGGGAACCTTCAATTCCTTTCCATAGACGTTATCGATCTTGATCACAAACCCTCACCAAAAGAATTGTTGTGTGTAATTGTGTTGGAGTTGAGAAGAAGAAAGAAGATGAGAAGCCTTTGTGTATCTTTCAGTTGTTGGTGTTGAAAATGAATAATTAACAGAAAAGGATATATAAAGGTGCCAGTACAGCTAACACAGAGAAAGCACATAATTTGGCAAGTTTTGAGGAGATAGGTCGACCTACTTCATTGATTGGGTTGACCTAAATGGAGCAGATTCAACAAAACTATATTTGTTTCTAGTTGGGTCGACCTGTTGGGGCTCTGGGTCGACCTAAAATCAGTTGGATTTGGTTCTTGGGTTTTTCTTCAGTTTAGGTCGATCTAAGAATTTGGTTGAGTCGACCTAAATAGGACAGAGGTGAGACTTCTTTATTTACTTCAGTTTGAGTCGACCTAAGGGCTGAGTGGGTCGACCTATCTGAGACAATTCCTTATGCTGGATGAATGAAGCCTTCTAGGTCGACCTGGGCTTGTTGGTGAGTCAACCTAAAATGCCTTAGATAGCCAAAATCCTACTTTTCCTTATGTCATTCATTTGTGGCTTGATATTTGTTCACCTATAATGTTTGCCATGAATCGAAAACTTCTTGATGAGTGTAGGCTTGTACTTACATACTCCCCCTTTTTGATGATGGAAAACATTGGTTGAATGACGTAAGCTCCCCCGTACTTGAATGTGTAGGCTCCCCCGTACTTGAATGCGTAAGCTCTCCCGTATACTCATACTCTCTCATATACTCCCCCTTTGACAACATCAAAAATGAAACAAAGAAGGTAATAGGAGAAAACGCACAAGATAATTATAACAAGATAATAATTAACATACTACAATAGTATAATAAACATAAGATTCAAGTTTAAAGCACGTTATGATTACAAAAAAACTGAAAGTCATATGATAAAAGAAGCATAAGAATGAGATGATATGAAATGCAGTGCCATGAACTAATGTAAAGCAATGTCCTCTAACGTGTTCCTCGCCCATGGTATCGGCCACCTCTTCCTCTCTGAAAACCTTGAGGTCTATCCTCTTCAACCTGCTCAAGTAGTTCAAGAACGGTTCTGTTGAGCATGTTGAAGTTTTGACTCAGATTAGCATGCCTGTTGTTTGCTGTTTCTTCAAAACGGTTCTGTCTTTCAGTGAGATTTAAGGCAAAGGTCTCAAAATCACTTTTGTGCTCTTGAGCCAAGCGATGCAGATTTTCATACTGAAGTTGTTGCTCATTGTAGCGTTCCCGTTGAACTTGTTGCATATTCTAAAACTGGAGCTGTTGTGCCTCAAAGTGTTCTTGCTGAAGAAGCTGCATGTTTTCTAGCATGGAAATTATATTTGATTGATCCGGTTGCGGCGGAGCTGTGTATCCCCAAGGAATTTCCTCTTCTTGAGGAGGTACATATTGCCAATTTGAGTCTCCATCATGAGGAACATCTTCCATGACATGATCATCATCAATAGGCATGTCAAGTTCATGTTCTTCCTCTTCATTTCCTCCATGGGGACCAAATTCAGCAGGATCATCATAGTTGTAGATGATTTTTCCAGTCCCCTTTTGGACGAGGTAGTATGCTTGCCTATTTGGATCCCAATTATAGCCCATGAGAGTCAAAGTGGCTTAAGAGAACTCTTGAGGATGTTTGATCCTGGTGTAAGTCAGCCCATCAATTGTCATACCGAAGTGGTTCACAATTTTCTGAATAATCGATCCATAGCATAAAGCAATGGTTTTCTGCTTGACCTCATAGAATTTGGTGGCTAGAAAGTAAGGCCAGTGCACACGAGTCTTGTTTTCCACTAAATACATCAACACAATCTCATTTCGTTCAATCCTAGAGTATCCACCCGACCATGGTCGAATGATACGGGAGATAATCCAATTCAATAGCCTAGGATTTCTCTTTAGGTGCCCTGCTGTGATGGTTTCATTTGGTTTATCAAGAACGGTGGGGTCCTTGAGAATTGATCTCATGTAGGCCAGGTGATCATAATTTGCCGAAAAATCACCATCTTCTATACGATATTCATCACCTTCTAGGGTAAGGCCAAAAATGCCCACCCAAACTTGTTCATTCACATAGTGTGAGCGTGAACCCATCTTAAACCGGAAATAACATCCATCACCCTTTTGTAAACCCGCATAGAAAGCATGAACAGTATCCTCATTATATGGAGTATCGCACTCCAACAGTGGATGTATATTTTGATGTTGAACTAAACTAGTAATTTCAGGAATGTTCATACGGTCGACTACCTTAGGGTTGTACACATATTGCTTAATAATTTTCCGTGAATGTGCCATTTTTCAAAATCAGCCTTACAATCTGGATGAACGAGAGCGAGAGCACTTACCAGTCGAGATGAAGATCTGGTCGTGATTTGTTTTCCTTTTCTGGACTTTGGAGGCATTGTTGAGGATGAATTTGATGAAGATGTTAAGGATTTGAGAGATTTGGTGCTTGGAGTATTAGGGTTGCCGTAGAGAGGATGTGTTTGAGATGGAGGAAATGTGCAAATGAATGAATATATATGAAAGATACATGGGCCGGGTCGACCTAAAAGCCCAAATTTGGGAATTTATGTTGCAGTAGGTTGACCTAAATATAGTATGCGTCGACCTAAAGGAAGCAGCGGCTGTGGGTTTTTAAAAAGAACAGAGTAGGTCGACCTAAAGCCAAGTTAGGTCGACGTAACTGATAGTAATTTTCTTGTTTTTGAAATTTGCTTCAGTAGGTCGACTTAATGCCAATTTGGGTCGACTCAAATGACTCCAAATGTATGAAATGCAGCAAATATGTTAGGATTGGAAAATATATGTCAGTTCTATCATATATGTGCTTAAACTACCATATGTATGCTTAAACTTGACACATTATGCTTAATGACGAGCAATCTATATGTAAATGAGAAATATTGAGAAGCATATATGAGGTCAATATAAACATGTCAAATGAGTGCATATTACAGAATCAATAATATTCTTGGAAGTGAACAACAAACATGTTACCGCTTTCTCAATTTTCAGATATCTTGTCATCATGATATAAGGTAAAGTATGTTCCTTTAGTCAATGTAGCACGATCCTTGACTGGTTGCGTACTACCTTCACACTAAAGAGAAGAGTTAGCATAAACATAAGTAATAGATAGAGATGAAAATAATTAGATGAACAAAACCGTATTTTAGCTCAAATTAGAGATATCCAATATCCCTAATTCTCTGCGAATGTTGAAGAAAGGCTCTGTTGCAAGAGGTTTGGTGAAGATGTTCGCTAATTGCTTCTTGCTCTCAACATGTTCAAACATAACTTCTCCTTTTTCTACATGGTCTCTTAAGAAGTGATGCCTTATTTCGATGTGCTTGGTTCGTGAATATAGTACAAGATTCTTTCTTAGGTTGATGGCGCTTGTGTTGTCACACATGATTGGTATGCGATCAAGTTTGATGCCAAAATCAATAAGCTGCTGTTTGAGCCACAATATCTGAGCACAGCAACTTCCGACAGCTACATATTCTGCTTCAGCTGTAGATAACGTGACTGATACTTGTTTCTTGCTGTGCCAGCTTATCAATGAATTTGAGAATAGATGACACGTGCCACTGGTGCTTTTTCTGTCAGATTTGCATCCAGCAAAGTCGGAGTCGGAGAATCCCACCAAGTAGCATTCATTTCCCTTAGGATACCATAGACCATATGTAGTAGTTCCATGGAGATATCATAGAATTCTTTTTACGGCCTTTAGATGTGATTCCTTTGGGCACGATTGGTATCTCGCACATATACATACGCTAAACATAATGTCCGGTCTTGAAGCCGTGAGATACAATAGGGAGCCTATCATGCCTCGATATAATTTCACATCAACCTCTTTACCATTTTCATCCTTGTCTAGGTTGCTATTGGTTGCCATAGGTGTGTCAATCTCCTTTGCCTCACTCATTCCAAATCTCTTTAGCAATTCTATGCAATATTTAGTTTGGCTAACGAAAGTTCCATGACTAAGCTGCTTGATTTGTAGACCAAGGAAGAAGTTCAATTCTCCCATGAGGCTCATCTCAAATTCACTATGCATAAGCTTAGAAAATTCTTTGACAAGTTTTGCATTAGTGGACCCAAATATTATATCATCTACATAAACTTGAACCAGAAGTATATCTTTTTCTTTTCTTTTAATGAACAGATTAGTGTCAACTTTACCCCTAAAGTATCCTTGACTAAGTAGAAATTTGCTTAAACGTTCATACCAAGCTCTAGGGGCTTGCTTGAGACCGTATAAAGCACGTTTCAACTTGTAAACATGTGTTCGATACTTGTAATTTTCAAAACCGGGTGGTTGGGCTACATAGACCTCTTCATTAATATAGCCATTTAAAAAGGCACTTTTAACATCCATTTGAAAAAGCTTAAAGTCCTTTGAGCAAGCATAATCAAGTAAGAGACGAATTGCCTCAAGACGTGCTACGGGAGCGTACGTCTCTTCATAATCAATACCTTCCTCTTGATTGTAGCCTTGAGCTACTAATCTAGCTTTGTTTCTAGTAATAACTCTGTTTTCATCAAGTTTGTTACGAAAAACCCATCTAGTGCCGATTACTTGATGTTCTCCCGGATGAGGGACAAGGTCCCATACATCATTCCGTTTAAACTGGTTTAATTCTTCTTGCATGGCCATTAGCCAATCCTCATCAAGTAATGCGTCTTTTGCGTTTTTTGGCTCAACTTGTGAAACAAAAGCAAAATGATGACAAAAGTTACTTATCTTGGAGCGTGTTGTAACACCCTTTGAGATGTCACCTAATATGTTGTCGATTGGATGATCTTTTACGTTTGTCCAGGCTTTAGGAAGTTCTTCGTTGTTTGAGATGCTTTCTTTTTCGACACTATCATGAGATTCATCTTTCTCTTTCTTAGCATCTTCCTTTTTAATAATTTCACTTTCTTCTTCCTTTTCTTTGACAATATCTTCAGTAGATGGGCCTGCACTATCAAAAGATATACCTTTCTCGACACATTTTGAGTAAGATTCATCAAAGGACACATGAACTGACTCTTCAACTATAAGTAGCCTTTTGTTGTAAATCCTATATGCTTTACTAGATTGAGACTAACCAAGAAATATGCCTTCGTCCGCTTTAGCATCAAATTTACCAAGGTTATCTTTACCGTTATTTAACACAAAACATTTGCAACTGAATACGTGGAGGTGTGACACATTTGGTTTTCTACCCTTTAATAGTTCATATGGTGTTTTGTTTAGTATAGGGCGAATTAGTATCCTATTCAAAATATAACATGCAGTGCTAATAGCACCCGCCCAAAAATATTTGGGTAGATTTCCTTCATTGAGCATTGTTCTTGCCAATTCTTCTAGAACACGATTTTTACGTTCGACCACCCCATTTTGTTGTGGTGTTCTAGGAGCTGAAAGTTATGTTCAATTCCATGTTTATCACAGTATTTTTCAAAATGATAATTTTCAAATTCTCCACCGTGGTCACTACGGATTGCAACTATTTTAGTGTTCATTTTGTTTTGACATAACCTTGCAAATTGAGTAACTGCTGGAAATGTTTGATCCTTACTAGGTAGGAAGATTGTCCAACAAAATCTAGAGTAATCATCGACAATGACAAAACCATAGATGTTTCCACCTATGCTTTTAGTCCTTGAAGGGCCAAAGAGATCCATGTGAAGAAGTTCAAGGGGTCGTGATGTTGAAACCACATTTTTTGATTTAAAAGACACTTTTGTTTGTTTCCCCTTTTGACATGCATCACATAGATGATCTTTTGAAAACTTTATTTTTGGTAAGCCGATTACTAAATCTTTTGTGACAACCTTATTTAGTAAGTCAAAGTTTATGTGAGCAAGGCGTCTATGCCAAAGCCATGAATCTTCTCCTAAAGCAATAAGACACTTGGCATTTGACTTAGACACTTCATCCAAGTTTAGCATATAAATGTTGTTTACTCTTGTGCCATTAAACACAATGTCTCTTTTCTTAATATGTTTAATTGTACAACCAGAATTTGTGAAAGTTACTTTGAAATCTTTGTCGCACAATTGACTAATACTTAAGAGATTATGTTTAAGACCTTCTACTAGTAAAACATCAGATATAGTTGTGGTAGACGGGTTACCTACACTTCCTTTACCAAGTATAGCTCCCCGATTGTTGTCTCCATAGGTGACATATCCCTTTTTTTTGCATGTAACTCAACAAAAAGTGATATGTCTCCCGTCATGTGTCTTGAACATCCGCTATAAATGGACCACAACCTTTCGGCAATGTCAAGACACTTTTCCTGCAAAATTAATTTAGAGTGGAAGGTCCCCAATTTTCATTGGGTCCTTGGTAGTGAGTACAAAAATTGTTGCAATTAGGCAACCATTGAAATACTCCTTTAGGAACTAGAATCCTCCTAAATTTGCATTTTTCAATGGTATGTCCCTTTTTGCAAAAATAGTGACAAGTAATATGATGAGAATATGCTGTTTTGCTAGTTGATACTTTTGGTACAAAAGTGTATTTGCTATATAAAGGAGTATACGATCTTTTGAACTTATTAGGATCAAAGGCAAAAGTCACTTTTGGTTGTAGAGCCTTATCTAATTTGGCCTTTAGATCTCTTACTTCTTTTTGCCAAATATGACATGTCTCACAACCAAACTGTCATACCCCAAAATTTGCCCTTCTTTATGCATCTTCAATGGCTCAAGGTTCAAAGGCTTATTCAAGTCACTCTCTCCTAATCAAAGATCTCCAAAACTAGGGTTTTCATTTTATCAAAAGATTGTGAATATTCAAGGCCTCAAATGGATCTCAAGGCACCTCCATGTCAAAAGTCAAGCTTCTGTTCCAAGGATTGCTCGCTCAATGGCTCAGATGATCAATAATCGACTACGTTGACCTAAAAGTCAACTATAATCAAAATACAGTCAAACAACAAGATTTTTGGTCAACATCATGTAAGGATGTATCCATCATTTGATTAAAGGTTGATCATGATCCATTAATAAAAACTCAGAAATGAACAAATGCAAAGGTTCAAATTAGGGTTTTTATAGGAGAAAGTCAACTCAACTTTGACTGGTCGTAACTTTCACATGGAACATCAAAAATTCCCCAACCAAAGCCTATTTTGAAGGAAATTTGATTCTCTACAACTTTGTCTTTCACAAGCCAAGACCAGAAATGCTTCATTCAATAGATATGGTCAAAGAGATTATAGGTTCTCCAAAAAAGTCAACAAAAACACTTTTTGGGTCAAAGCTCATAACTTGAGCATGGAAGCTTCAATTGAGATGAAATCAAAAGGGTCATTTAGAGGACCCTTCGAGCTTTCCAAAAAAGTCCTTGAACATGGTCATATGGCAAAAATTGAAGGAGATAAAAGGCTTAAAAGTTGGTCAAATTTCAAGAGATACGTGAAACCCTAAGTGACAAATTTTGGATTTCTTGGTTAATGGACCTAAGATTTTCATTTCAAACATACTCATGACCCAAATAAAGACCTCTAAAACCATTCTCATATTTTTGGAATTTTTAGTTATATTTATTTGAAGTTTATTCAATCAAATGGAAAATAAATTAAGAAAATACCAAAGATAGTGAATTAAATCATGGGGTTTTGTTTTGGATCATATAAGGGCCCAAGAAACACCTTGAGAGCCAAGGAATTTCGTTGGTTCATGATTTGTATTTTAATTTTATTTATTTCTTGATTTTATTAAAATTAAATCAAGGAAAAATAATAAAAATCAAATGGGTGCATGATTCGATTTTTTCAATCACAAAATCATTCTTAAAATTCAACTAAATTAAATATTGTGATTGGAAAGAAATTGGAACAAAAATAGCAAGATTTTATTTAAAATCTCAATAAAATCTTTTCAATTCTTTTTTCCTCCATTCAACTTGATTTCTAAGCAACTTTTAACCCTAACACACTCTCATATATATAGCAAATATGTGCACCCACAAGGGGGGTGAGGGGGCAGCCCTAGAGAAGAGGATTCACGTTGTGAAAAAAAGAAAGAAACTAGGGCTCGTGTGAACTTTCTTTCCAGGTTGTTTCAGTCAACTCCAGTCATTCATTCGTGTTCCTAAAGGTACCAGGTACAATCCCTAGTCATTGCTGAAACGTGCAACACCACGGGTTGCTCCTATTCGTGGTGCACCATTGGTAAGGATTTTCAGAACTCCAAACTCGTTAATTCAAGCGTTATGGATCGATTACATACGCACAGATGTGTTTGTAGTGATGTTTAGGATTGTTTTGAACCCTTTGTTTTGAGCTTACTCGCAGGTATCAAGAAATGCCATTTTAGGGAAACATCACGGCCATGCTTCGAAACCCAGTGATGAAGGCCGTTTTGGCCAAAACTAATGCGCTTGTTGAACTCGCAACACTCGATTTGGTTAATCTCGGCTGTTTGTTCGGGCGTTTTTCTCCGTTTTGAAGGTGTGGAGGTGTTTGCTCGTTGGAGAGGGTGATTGGAGCACTGTTCCGGCGGCCAGGACTTTTCTGGTTTTCTCTTATTATCCGACGTGGCAGCTACCAATGTTGCTATTGGTTGGTCAGAGTGGACAACCTCTCTCTCTCTCTCTCCATCTGATTCGCGAGTCAACGAGTCCAAGTACTATCTCTTAGCATCTCATTGGTCCGGCAGGGAGCGTGGGGGCCACGTATTGATTATGTTTGAAAATCCAGTTAGCTTCACGTTTATATATTTTATGTTTCTTGTGCATTATACTAATAAATCAAGATTGCAGCGCAAACGGCAAGACCAAGAACAGTGTGACTGAGCAGACTAGGGTTCGAGCCCTGTGTCATACATTTATTTTTGGCTATTTGTTGGTTGATAAATTCAATGCGTTTGTCTCCACTACGCCCAGGGTGCACCACCGTTTACCAGCCATTGAATTCTCATTGAGGCCATATCCAAGACATCAAGATGCATGCATACCATGGGGCTTCAATAGCTCACCACACAGAATTAAAAACCAGGTTTTTTTACATATATTTATTTATTGTATTATTTAACTATCTAGATTAATTAATAATTAATTATATTTGATTTAGTTAATTTGTTTAAATTAGGATTATAATATTAAATTAGGTTTAGGACTATAATTAACATTAGGATTGTCCCGATTATTCTACCGATTTTTTTCCTCGATTAATTCAGTTTAATTAATTTGCATTATTACAAAAACCATAAAAACCCTAGGAAATTGTTACCAAAGTATTAGGGTTTGCCCCAATCCCATTGGCCGTTTGGCCGAAATATTAGGATTTTAATTTGTTATTCGTTTCGACTAAATCTATTGGTCGCGATGGATAATGATCGATTATTTAATCATTTAGTCTTTTAATCAAATATAAATTAAAATAACAATTTATTTTGCTAAATGGTTTTAACCAAAGCTATTGGTTATGATGATTAGCATTTTCCCTTTATCAAAATTCGTTATTATTTGTAATCGAATCTATCGATTATGAGGAGTAACGATAATTAAAATACACACATTTGCTATTCGTGATAATCGAATCTATTGATTATAATGGTTAGCAATCCTCCCTTCAATCCGTTAGCCATGGTAATCAAACCTATTGATTATCGCAACTAATGGTAACAAATTAAAATCAGGGTTGTACGCCCAAATCTAAAACATTCAAAACACTTCCAATCAAACTACGGATTTTCATCCTTATTCAAAACTACAATAGGCCATTCAAAAAGCCTTCAAACCATACCATATCAAATTCTAATTCTAAGGGCATATAATCCTTCCCCGAACTACGTAGACTCTGATCCTCCATAAGGAGGTACGTAGGCACTTGGTAACAAGGCGAGTCCCCTTCCATAAAATCTCATATTTTCCCCTAATCACTTCCTTAGCTATTAAACCTTAATAATTTCTGCCATAAAACTGTTACCTTAGATTCAAAGCCATAGGAAAGGGCTGAGGGTGCCTAACACCTTCCCTCGACCTGATTATAATAATCTTACCCCGATCTCTTAACTGCGTAGGGTTTCCTATTCGCCCTTTAGAATAGGTGGCGACTCTAAACCTTTAATTTTTAGGGCAGGTTGCTACAGCTGGCGACTCTGCTGGGGAATATAGTGATAACAAAACTGTAAATTATTATGCTCCTATAGGTTTTAGCAGAGTTTAGGTTTTTGGCGAAACATTTATGGTTTTGGCAAATTTTTTTAGGGTTTGGCTAATTTGCCATTTTAGGGTTGTTTCATTCTCATAAATATTTAAAAAATTTATTTTTTATTTATTTATTTATTTACCTTTCCATCTATCTACGTCATTTAAATAAATATATATTTTTAAATATTTGCTGCTCTAATGCATTGTCTGAATTATAAGCGGCCGAATTTCGAGGTTAGTTTTTAAATATTTAAATTTATTTATTTATTTACAGCTTTAAATTACTGTAATTTAAATTCTTATTTAATTACTGTCGTACTATATTTTTTTATAAACGGCCGGATTTCGAGGTTAGTTTTAAATATTTAAATTTAAATTCATTTATTTATTTACAGTCTCAAGATACCATATTTTTACAGTAATTTAAATATATATTGCTGTAATTACTTATATATTCCTATTGCCTTTCTATTCTAAATTGTTGTCTTTTATATATTTTTGGGATATTGTTGTTAAACCTAAGTGTGGGGGTTATCCTTGAGATCAGGGGGGACTTGAATCGCCTACGAGTCTCATTGATAACTCCACTCGGAGTGGGTTGAATATTCGGAAATGTCCAAAACGAGGCTTGACTTTGTTGAGGGCAGGACTGGATATTTAGCTGATCTCTCCGAGAACCTACCCCAAAAAATTCGAACCTCATGGATAAAATGAGTTGTTCTAAAATCCGAAGAGACGAAAAGTCTCGGAGGCTACGAACGACCCCATGAGACCCGTGTCTAGGACATACCAATGGAAAGGGTAGGCTCCCTAAAGCCGCTACGTCGAACCTATGAACCTAGGACTTTTGTGCTTCTGTGCTCATTATATGTTTACAATTTATATACTTCGAATATCTATGCGTTTCAATTCTGCAAGTATCCCTACGTGTTCCCTAACCCATGGGTACTCTAATTCCAACTACGTGTCCTTCCCACGGAGGACATCTTCATTTAGGCACGTTGATTGGCCTCCCGACGGCCAGAAGACTTAGTGACTGTCATGAACACTCACCCCGCGCCTGCATCTACGCACTCCCTAGACTGTAGGGACTTTCCTTTTATATCCCTGTATTTCTATAACTACGCGTCCTTCCCGCGAAGGTCATCTATATCAATGCACGTCGATTGGCCTCTCGATGGCCATGAGATTCAGTGACTGTCTTGAACGGTCATCCCGTGCTGACGCCTTTTATCCCTAGCTTGTAGGGATTCTATTTCTAAAGAAAAATCATGTCCTTCCCGCGAGGGACATCTCCATTTATGCACGTTAATTGGCCTCTCGATGGCCATGGGACTTAGTGACTGTCATGAACAGTCACCCCGCGCCTACCTCTACGCACTCCCTAGCCCGTAGGGATTTCCTTTCTATATCTTACAACTACGTGTCCTTCCCACGAAGGACATTTCCATTTACACACGTCGATTGGCCACTCGATGGCCATGAGATTCAGTGACTATCTTGAACGGTCACCCCGTGCTTGCTCCCGCGCATCCCCTAACTCGTAGGGTTTTGAATTCCCATTTATACATCTTTCATCCCTAAGCCTGTAGGGATTTCATTCCCTCCAATATCGTCCTTAGATAGGTTGCGTTCCACATCGAGAACTTTCCCACGAGGGATAACTTCGTAAGTACACGTCGAAAGACCTCTCGAAGGTCATGAGACTTGGTGACTGTCCTGAACGGTCATCAACTACTACTTTCCATGCACTCCCTAATCTATTCCCATTAACGTATCATAATATCTAGCTTGCAAGTATCTCATTAGAGTCTAATGTTATCCCTAAATCCGCATAGGCTATCCTTAGGATTATATCTATCGCACATCCGCATTGCATTACATACAAGGAGTCATAATATACAAAAAAATAAAGGAGTCCTGTGCATACGCGTGCATTCGCATTTTCATGCATTCATACATTTACATTCACATTTACATTTCTATCTTCGCCCGCATCCATACTAACCGTGCTAGTCGGTTTCCCGAAACTCCCAAAGAAATAAGAGGATCATCACCTATGGAGAAAGGAGGATAAGTTATTGAGAACGATCTCGGCCTTACTACAAAAAAGAGGATGTCTTCCACTATGCCAACCACGTGTTCATGCCTTTTTCGAAACAAGATTATAAATACAACAAAGGCTATTGTCGAGCAAGGATTAGTTCAACAAAAGAGTTCCCTCATAGATACACTCAAGGGGTATCTAGCCATAAAGGGGTTCATCTTAGAACACATCAAATTTACAAAGACGCTCTACGATAACCTGGGGGCTAGGATTAGTCCTAATGGGGCAATATCCTGAACAAAGATGCGTAACTACGTTGGAGGGAAAGCGACATATGTTGACTCCCCACCAAGGGGCAAAAGGGTCCTAAATTTCCTTTATCAATCTACGAACCCCGAGGATTGCGAACGGTGTGATACTATCCTTAGAAAAAGCAAAAGAGGTTCATTCAAAGGAAACTCATGAAGTTCCGATACGACAAAAACCCACCGCTAACAATTTATTCCCGACAGATTCGACGTACCCAAGGAGAATTCGAGATTACCCGTCACTTCTATAAGTCCACGAACTAAGGAGTAAAACGAAGTCGACAGATTCACAAAGGAGATTGCCCTTAGGATTAATAGGTTTATCACTTCAAGTTGTAACTTCTACGATCACAAAATGTTATTTGATGTAAAACGTTGTACCTTTCGAATAGTAATTCAATAAAATAATCATGCATGTTTTGAAATCAATTCATTCGCTTCATTCGCTCACTACTATGACTTTCCACTCGCACCCTTCTATTCTATTTCAATTTCGACTTTCAATTATTAACAAACTTAAGGGAGAATGACGAATACAAATAACTAAGTCTCGCTAAATATATGCTTTCAAAGTAAGACCGAACCGACGATGTACAGGCATAGTTTCAATTCCTAAACAACGGAGATATAAGGATGTTAATCCCTCGTAACCCCCTCGAACCAGGAGTTGGAGTTTGTTTCTACTTCTCAAATAAACCTTGATTTCAACCAGGGGCAGGGTAGATTTCGACTAATTCAATGGTGTATTTTGGTTGTCAAGAGAATCAATGAAGCAAAAGTTCAAGCATAAAGTTCAAGCAAGATCCAAGCATATCTTCTTCCTCGCATTCATAAAAAATGAGGAAGCAAGGGAGATAACATTCACAACATCTTCTTCCTTAACACATCATTCAAGATCGAGGGAGTATCAAAGTCGAAGCTTACAAATCAAAATCAGCATGGCAGTCACAACATTCAATATTCAAGGATCAAATTTCAAAAGAAGATTTCAAAAGAAAAAAAATGCCCGAGAAGTCGAAATGGAAAATTTCATAAAAGAAAACAAAAAAAAGACTTAGGCAAAAATTAGAGCATCCCGATGGATCAAATTCAAAGGATTTGGTTCATGCAAAAATAAGGGATTAAAACAAAACGAAGGCGAAACACAAAGGATGATCTTGCGACTACTAACTCATCGAAGCTTCCCATCAATGCTTGGACTTCTACAACATTTTTCATCGGTGCTTGGATCTCTACTAAGGCTTCTGCTCAACATCGAAACTGAAACGATTCTCTTACATACAAAGCACATTCATTGGATTAGGCGAATTTTAGGATCTGGAGAACATCAAGGAGAAAGGGGTGGGATAAATAAATTTTGAGCCTTATATCCGTTGTTTCTTAAACCTTGAACCAAGCCAAGTTACAACATGCAAAAGTCCTAATTGAGGCAAGGTTAACTACGAAAGCATATTAAGCAGGATTTTGTTATACTGACTCCTAAAAGTTTGTTAAAACTATTCCTAACCACTGTGCTCCTTCAAGCATTCATTTCTAATCATCCACTTCTAATTCCTAACGGACTTCGATCTCAAAATCTGCATACGCATTGCATTAGAGTTACTTCTCGAAGGGTACAACGTCATCTACGAATATACACTTAGCATCAAGGAGATCTCGAATTTGGTTTAACCAAAGATGACCATTTCTAATAAAGACTCTCGCATGGGGAAACCATATCTAGAGGGTTTTCCTAAACAGGGGCAAAACCTCAATGATTATAGGGGCATACAATCAAGGATCCTATTAACTAGGGGCATTCTCCCTAAGGTCCAATTGACTTGGGTCACATCTCGAAGCAATCTCAATCAGGGGCATGTCAAACATAGGAGGAATTTAAACCAAAAGGATAGAACAATGTGGATAACCCTCCATATCCCGGAAATCAAGGGCATACCCTTCAATCTAAACATCGAAGCATATGACAAGGTTTTTTCCCGGGGCACTTCCCTCATGACTTGGAGATCATGAGCATCTTTTCCCACGAAAATATTGGGGCAATGGATATCAAATCCATAAGACGCACAACAAAAGGAAAAGGCATCCTCACACTTTACAACCTCGAACCAATCTTTCTCCTAACTACGATCTTTAAAGTTCAAAAAACAGGTATTGGGAAATCGCGCTAGCATCCCACAACCTTACAACATTAAGCAAACTATATACGCCTTGGTTATCAACAACCTATCATTGGGGCATCATACAAATATATATAAATCAGGCATTACATACATTGGTTGATACATTACACCACACCTTTTCAGGTAGTCTTCTGTAAGACATTTTCATTTTAAATAGTCTTTTCTAAGACATTTATTAGTCTTTCCAAAAACCTTTTAGGTAGTCTTTTAAGGATATTATTTTTTAGCCTTTCCAGCTAGTCTTCTTCAAGACATTTCTTTTTCTAAGTACCTTTTCAGGTAGTATTCTTCAAGACATTCCTTTTCTAAGTACCTTTTGAGGTAGTCTTCTTCAAGACACTCTTTTTCTAAGTACCTTTTCAGGTAGTCTTCTTCGAGACATTCTTGTTCTAAGTACCTTTTCAGGTAGTCTTTTTCAAAACAATTTGGCATCCTTTTCAGGAATCTCTTCAGGTAGTTTTCTTTAAGACATTCTACGAACCTTCCTAAGTAGTCTTTTCTAAGACATCCGTTATTCTTTCCAAGAACCTTTTTAGGTAGACTTTTAAGACATTTTTCCAGCCTTTTCAGGTAGTCACCCTTAAGACATTCCTCTTTCTTTAAAACCTTTTTAAGGTAGTCTTCTTTAAGACAAATGTTCACATCCATTCCGGAAACCTTTTTCAGGTAGTCTTATAGAAGACATTATTTCGTTCCACTCATTACATCAATCAACATAAGCATGAGCATAAGCATTATCCCATATATCAAAACATCCAATTCAAAACTCTGGTGCTAAGCTACATTGCCCACCTGCTTTCCGGTAACCTTACCGATGCCAGTAACCTTACTGAGTGTTATTTTCCAATCACCTGATTGACGTATCCCGGTAACCTTACCGATGATAGCAACCTTGCTGTTCATTTCACTCATAAACATATACATACGCATTAGCATATACATATCATCTAGCGCATTCTCATACTACCAAAAAAAGCCCAGTTCCAACCCTCGTGTTGTGATAGGTGTGTTCTCCGACCCTCGAGTTGTGAATATCTGACCCTCAAGTCATAAGTTTCTAAACATATCGTTTCCTTCCGACCCACGAATCGTAAAACATTTGATATGCTATTTCCTCCGACCCGCGAGTCGTAAATCATTTGACGCGCCATTTTCTCCGACCCTCAAGTCGTGGGTCTCCAAACAACTGCTATTCCCAATTTTGATGACAAGGAAGTGGTCTTTACCACAAAACTGATTTCCTAACTCCTATTCCAAACTTGTTTCCCAACTCCTATTCCAAACTGATTTCCCATTCCTATTCCAAACTAATTTCCCAACTCCTATTTTTCCAAATCCTATTCTAATCCTATTCCAATTTCTATTCAAGCTATGACTTAATGCGTTAGTCCCTGAGCAACAATAAGTTATGTCTTATCACGTTAGTCCCTTGGCAGTGATATGGCGCTACGTCTCTTAGGTACGTTAGTCCCTTGGCAGTAATTGAGACTCGATCCTATTCCAATCCTATTCCAACTCCTATTCAACTGTGACTTATTGCGTTAGTCCCTGAGCAGCAACAAGTTATGTCTTATCACGTTAGTCCCTTGGAAGTGATATGGCACTACGTCTCTTAGGTACGTTAGTCCCTTGGCAGTAACTGAGACTCAATCCTATTCCAATCCTATTCCAACTCCTATTCAACTGTGACTTATTGCGTTAGTCCCTGAGCAGCAATAAGTTATGTCTTATCACGTTAGTCCCTTGGCAGTGATATGGCGCTACGTCTCTTTGGTGCGTTAGTCCCCTGGCAGTAACCAAGATCTATTTCTATCATGTTAGTCTCTTGGCAATGATACACAACTACGACTTATTACGTTAGTCCCCGAGCAGTAATGAGTTATGTCTTATCACATTAGTCCCCTGGCGGTGATATGAAGCTACGTCTTCTTGGTGCGTTAGTCCCCTGGAAGTAACCAAGATTTATTCATCACGTTAGTCCCTTGGCAGTGATCTCCTTCAAATCTTCTCGCTGATTAAAATCACGTTAATCCCTTGGCAGTGATCTTCTTTCAAATCTTCTCGCTGATTAGTATCACGTTAGTCCCCTGGCAGTGATATAAAGCTACGTCTCTTTGTAAATAGGGATTTATTTTCCCTGATCACAAGGTTTCTCAAACAGTTCTTCAATTAAGTTTATCACGTTAGTCCCTCGGCAGTGATCTTCTTCAAAATTTCATCAATAATAAACAAGGTTCTATTTTTCTTTTCCAAAGTTACTAACTGCAACAAACATAACTTACAATCATGCATCATTCAATTAACATACCTCATTCATACATAATGCATATACATACATCGCTCTCATTTATTTTGAGAAGCTCACTGCATCATACATTACATGCATCGTAACATTGCATAAAATTCAGGTTGCCATTTTAGGCTATGCTACAATCAAAGCATCTGGTTCCTTTCAGAAAGTATTTGCTTCATATGCCAAAAAATGGTATTTACCTTGGGTGGCATCTTTAAGCCCATCTCCCGCAGAACATCCTTCCCAACAAGTGCAAATTTCAGGGCATTTCAGTGTTCAATCATCTTCTACCTTTAGACTATGATAGGCAGACGTGCCTATCTGATTCTTCAGGTTTAAGAAGATTGAACAGGGGCAGCTGTCATACCCCAAAATTTGCCCTCCTCTATGCATCTTCAATGGCTCAAAGTTCAAAGGCTTATTCAAGTCACTCTCTCCTAATCAAAGATCTCCAAAACTAGGGTTTTCATTTTATCAAAGGATTGTGAATATTCAAGGCCTCAAATGGATCTCAAGGCACCTCCATGTCAAAAGTCAAGCTTCTGTTCCAAGGATTGCTCGCTCAATGGCTCAGATGATCAATAATCGACTACGTTGACCTAAAAGTCAACTATGGTCAAAATACAGTCAAACTTCAAGATTTTTGGTCAACATCAAGTATGTAAGGATGTATCCATCATTTGATCAAAGGTTGATCATGATCCATTAATAAAAACTCAGAAATGAACAAATGCAAAGGTTCAAATTAGGGTTTTTATAGGAGAAAGTCAACTCAACTTTGACTGGTCGTAACTTTCACATGGAACATCAAAAATTCCCCAATCAAAGCCTATTTTGAAGGAAATTTGATTCTCTACAACTTTGTCTCTCACAAGCCAAGGCCAGAAATGCTTCATTCAATAGATATGGTCAAAGAGATTATAGGTCCTCCAAAAAAGTCAACAAAAACACCTTTTGGGTCAAAGCTCATAACTTGAGCATGGAAACTTCAATTGAGATGAAATCAAAAGGGTCATTTAGAGGACCCTTTGAGCTTTCCAAAAAAGTCCTAGAACATGGTCAAATGGAAAAAAATTGAAGGAGATAAAAGGCTTAGAAGTTGGTCAAATTTCAAGAGATACGTGAAACCCTAAGTGACAAATTTTGGATTTCTTGGTTAATGGACCTAAGATTTTCATTTCAAACATACTCATGACCCAAATAAAGACCTCTAAAACCATTATCATATTTTTGGAATTTTTAGTTATATTTATTTGAAGTTTATTCAATCAAATGGAAAATAAATTAAGAAAATACCAAAGATAGTGAATTAAATCATGGGGTTTTGTTTTGGATCATATAAGGGCCCAAGAAACACCTTGAGAGCCAAGGAATTTCGTTGGTTCATGATTTGTATTTTTATTTTATTTATTTCTTGATTTTATTCAAATTAAATCAAGGAAAAATAAATAAAAATCAAATGGGTGCATGATTCGATTTTTTCAATCACAAAATCATTCTTAAAATTCAATTAAATCAAATATTGTGATTGGAAAGAAATTGGAACAAAAATAGCAAGATTTTATTTAAAATCTCAATCAAATCTTTTCAATTCTTTTTTCCTCCATTCAACTTGATTTCTAAGCAACTTTTAACCCTAACACACTCTCATATATATAGCAAATATGTGCAGCCACAAGGGGGTTGAGGGGGCAGCCCTAGAGAAGAGGATTCACGTTGTGAAAAAAAGAAAGAAACTGGGGCTCGTGTGAACTTTCTTTCCATGTTGTTTCAGTCAACTCCAGTCATCCATTCGTGTTCCTGAAGGTACCAGGTACAATCCCTAGTCATTGCTGAAACGTGCAACACCACGGGTTGCTCCTATTCGTTGTGCACCATTGGTAAGGATTTTCAGAACTCCAAACTCGTTAATTCAAGCGTTATGGATCGATTACATACGTGCAGATGTGTTTGTGGTGATGTTTAGGATTGTTTTGAACCCTTTGTTTTGAGCTTACTCGCAGGTATCAAGGGATGCCATTTTAGGGAAACATCACGGCCATGCATCGAAACCCAGTGATGCAGGCCGTTTCGGCCAAAACTAACGCGCTTATTGAACTCGTAGCACTCGATTTGGTTAATCTGGGCTGTTTGTTCGGGCGTTTTTCTCCGTTTTGCAGGTGTGGAGGTGTTTGCTCGTCGGAGAGGGTGATCGGAGCACTGTTCCGGCGGCCAGGACTTTTCTGGTTTTCTCGTATTATCCGGCGTGGCAGCTACAAACGTTGCTATTGGTTGGTCAGAGTGGACAACCTCTCTCTCTCCATCTGATTCGCGTGTCAACGAGTCCAAGTACTATCTCTTAGCATCTCATTGGTCCGGCAGGGAGCGTGGGGGCCACGTATTGATTATGTTTGAAAATCCAGTTAGCTTCACGTTTATATATTTTATGTTTCTTGTGCATTATACTAACAAATCAAGATTGCAGCGCAAACGGCAAGACCAAGAACAGTGTGACTGAGCAGACTAGGGTTCGAGCCCTGTGTCATACATTTATTTTTGGCTATTTGTTGGTTGATAAATTCAATGCGTTTGTCTCCACTACGCCCAGGGTGCACCACCGTTTACCAGCCATTGGATTCTCATTGAGGCCAGATCCAAGACATCAAGATGCATGCATACCATGGGGCTTCAATAGCTCACCACACAGAATTAAAAACCAGGTTTTTTGACATATATTTATTTATTGTATTATTTAAATATCTAGATTAATTAATAATTAATTATATTTGATTTAGTTAATTTGTTTAAATTAGGGTTATAATATTAAATTAGGTTTAGGACTATAATTAACATTAGGATTGTCCCGATTATTCTACCGATTTTTTTCCTCGATTAATTCGGTTTAATTAATTTGCATTATTACAAAAACCATAAAAACCCTAGGAAATTGTTACCAAAGTATTAGGGTTTGCCCCAATCCCATTGGCCGTTTGGCCTAAATATTAGGATTTTAATTTGTTATTCGTTTCGACTAAATCTATTGGTCGCGATGGATAATGATCGATTATTTAATCATTTAGTCTTTTAATCAAATATAAATTAAAATAACAATTTATTCTGCTAAATGGTTTTAACCAAAGCTATTGGTTATGATGATTAGCATTTTCCCTTTATCAAAATTCGTTATTATTTGTAATCGAATCTATCGATTATGAGGAGTAACGATGATTAAAATACACACATTTGCTATTCGTGATAATCGAATCTATTGATTATAATGGTTAGCAATCCTCCCTTCAATCCGTTAGCCATGGTAATCAAACCTATTGATTATCGCAACTAATGGTAACAAATTAAAATTAGGGTTGTACGCCCAAATCTAAAACATTCAAAACACTTCCAATCAAACTACGGATTTTCATCCTTATTCAAAACTACGATAGGCCATTCAAAAAGCCTTCAAACCATACCATATCAAATTCTAATTCTAAGGTCGTATAATCCTTCCCCGAACTACGTAGACTCTGATCCTCCATAAGGAGGTACGTAGGCACTTGGTAACAAGGCGAGTCCCCTTCCATAAAATCTCATTTTTTCCCCTATTCACTTCCTTAGCTATTAAACCTTAATAATTTCTGCCATAAAACTGTTACCTTAGATTCAAAGCCATAGGAAAGGGTTGAGGGTGCTTAACACCTTCCCTCGACCTGATTATAATAATCTTACCTCGATCTCTTAACTGCGTAGGGTTTCCTATTCGCCCTTCAGAATAGGTGGCGACTCTAAACCTTTAGTTTTTAGGGAAGGTTGCTACACAAACCATGATGGAGGATCTTCCTCAATTTTATACTTTTGAATATCTAACATAGATTGTTTCAAAGCTTCCATATCCTTTTCGGTCTTCTCAAATTTTGATTCAAGGTATGAAATTTTTTTCTTATTTGAGGCCAAAAGTTTGAAAGCTGCAATTGCATCTCTATGTAGTTCTTCAAAGGCTAATTTTAATTGAGCATGAGATACCTTATCTACAAGTTCAGGTTTAAGATGACTTACACGTTTCTTTTTCTTGTGTTGATGAGCCATAAGACATAAGTTTGCCGATTCTTCTTCATCGCTTAATGAGTCTTCACTTGAGGAATCATTTCCCCATGCTATATAAGCTCTTCTACGCTTGTTGTGACCTTTGCTTTGATTCTTGTCTTTCTCCTTCTTGAGGTATGGACAATCCGGTTTGTAATGACCAACTTTACCGCAATTGAAACAAGGGCCTTTGGATTTTCCTTTGTTGTTCTCATCTTGTTTGGACTTGTTGAATTGCTTCCTATAGTTAATCAAACTTTTGTCGGAGTGTTTTGCTCCAATCTTCCTTATGTATTTGTTGTATCTTCGCACAAACAGTCCCATTTCCTCATCATCCGAGTCTTCCCTCATCACTTGTATCACTATCCTCTTGCTCTTGCTTTGAGGTCTTTGAGCTTGAAGCCTTTAGAGCTATTGACTTCTTCTCTACCTCTTTCTCCATGTTCTTATCTTTCTTTACCTTTTTCTCATGCATGTCAAGGCATTTAAGATGTTGCTCATGTTCTTCAAGTTTACCAAAGAGAGTGGTGATGTCTAAGGTATTTAGATCATTTGCTTCCTTTATAGATGTAACCTTGGGTTGCCATTCCCTATTTAAACACCTTAAAATTTTGTTAGTAGCATTTGCATTGGAAACAAGTCTATCAAGGGAATTTAAACGATTTACAAGATGTACGAATCTCTTTTGCATATTTTCAATGGATTCACCACTTTCCATAAGAAAGAGTTCAAACTCTTGAGTTAACGTGTTGATTCTAGCTAGTTTGACATCATCCGTGCCCTCATGTGCAACTTTCAATGTGTCCCACATTGCCTTAGCAGTTTTACAATGGGAAACGCGATAGTATTCATCAACTCCTAGAGCTGAGATCAGAATATTTCTCGCTTTCCAATCGTATCCGTACTTCTTTTCATCATCAGCATTCCAACTAGTTTCTGGTTTAGGAATGACAGCACCTGCCTCATTGGTCATAGTAACTTCAAAAGGACCATTAACGATGGTTGTCCAAATGTTCCTATCAATGGAGTTGATATGAACACACACACAATCCTTCCAATAGCCATAGTTTTTACCGTTGAAAACTGGAGCTCTATTGTGAGCCCCTTTAGGTCCGGAAGCCATTTGTCCAATAAGTGTTTCACGTAGCAATGAATCAACCAGAGCTCTGATACCACTTGTTAGACGCCAGGCTTATGTATCTAAGGGGGGGGGGGGGTGAATAGATACTTCAGAATTTATTCGGATTTCTTTAAAAATATGGCGAAAGCGTTTAGGGATCGACTCGCGTCTATTTCGAACCGCTACGGGAAGTTTATAATGCGATAAATCGTTTAAGTGTTTTCTTGATTAAACTTGTTTTCAATGGCTTTGATTTATAATGAAAGCAATATATCAAACAATTGGTGATAATGTCCAAATTGAATTATGAATCAATGTGTGGTGACTTGTGATGATTATGCAGAATCTTATCACACAAGTTTAACACTTGATATGTTAATCAATTTGCAATTATGACCAGAAATAAGCGTAACAAAAGCGAAAAGATAAAAGCAATAAGAACACGATATTTGTTCAGGCAGTTCGTCGATCATCCTCGCTACGACTACATCTGCCCCCAATTCCAAATGGGAATTGGGATGTCTTTCATTATGATTGAAAAGAGATTATACAAAGAAGTTAACAAAGCAATAATGATAAACCGAATATATTGATTCTTTGTATCTTCTTCCCCTTGATCTTGAGCCAGATCAAGTATCCTCTAAGAGCTTATCGTTGATTCCCTTTCTGCAGTATTGTGAATTGCTTGAACCTTTGTTCATCAATCTTCACACTCAGCTGAATCCTTGATAAAGCCTCTTGACAAAAACCCCCAAAATTCACCAATCATGGAGGACAAAATCCGCAGATTTTATTCACAAAAAACGCCACAAATCTTCACCCACTAGGAACCTTCAATTCCATTCCATGGACGTTATCGATCTTGATCACAAACCCTCACCACAAGAATTGTTGTGTGTAATTGTGTTGGAGTTGAGAAGAAGAAAGAAGATGAGAAGCCTTTGTGTATCTTTTAGTTGTTGGTGTTGAAAATGAATAATTAACAGAAAAAGATATATAAAGGTGCCAGTACAGCTAACACAGAGAAAACGCATAATTTGGCAAGTTTTGATGAGATAGGTCGACCTACTTCATTGATTGGGTCGACCTAAATGGAGCAGATTCAACAAAACTATATTTGTTTCCAGTTGGGTCGACTAGTTGGGGCTCTGGGTCGACCTAAAATCAATTGGATTTGGTTCTTGTGGTTTTTCTTCAGTTTAGGTCGACCTACGCATTTGGTTGAGTCGACCTAAATAGGACAGACGTGAGACTTCTTTATTTCCATCAGTTTAAGTCGACCTAAGGGATGAGTGGGTCGACCTATCTGAGACAATTCCTTATGCTGGATGAATGAATCCTTCTAGGTTGACCTGGGCTTGTTGGTAAGTCGAACTAAAATGCCTTAGATAGCCAAAATCCTACTTTTCCTTATGTCATTCATTTGTGGCTTGATATTTGTTCACCTATGATGTTTGCCATGAATCGAAAACTTCTTGATGAGTGTAGGCTTGTACTTACATACTCCCCCTTTTTTATGATGGAAAACATTGGTTGAATGACGTAAGCTCCCCCGTACTTGAATGCGTAGGCTCCCCCGTACTTGAATGCGTAAGCTCTCCCGTATACTCATACTCTCTCATATACTCCCCCTTTGACAACATCAAAAATGAAACAAAGAAGGTAATAGGAGAAAACGCACAAGATAATTATAGCAAGATAATAATTAACATACTACAATAGTATAATAAACATAAGATTCAAGTTTAAAGCACGTTATGATTACAAAAAAACCGAAAGTCATATGATAAAAGAAGCATAAAAATGAAATGATATAAAATGCAGTGCCATGAACTAATGTAAAGCAATGTCCTCTAACGTCTTCCTCACCCATGGTATCGACCACCTCTTCCTCTCTGAAAACTTTGAGGTCTATCCTCTTCAACCTGCTCAAGTAGTTCAAGAACGGTTCTGTTGAGCATGTTGAAGTTTTGACTCAGATTAGCATGCCTGTTGTTTGTTGTTTCTTCAAAACGGTTCTGTCTTTCAGTGAGATTTGAGGCAAAGGTCTCAAATTCACTTTTGTACTCTTGAGCCAAGCGATGCAGATTTTCATACTGAAGCTGTTGCTTATTGTAGCGTTCCTGTTGAACTTGTTGCATATTCTGAAACTAGAGCTGTTGTGCCTCAAAGTGTCGTTGTTGAAGAAGCTGCATGTTTTCTAGCATGGAAATTATATTTGATTGATCCGGTTGCGGCGAAGCTGTGTATCCCCAAGGAATTTCCTCTTCTTGAGGAGGTACATATTACCAATTTGAGTCTCCATCATGAGGAACATCTTCTTGTAGCGGGGAAAATCTGAGATCGAAGCCATAGGATTGACTCGACTCAATATTTCGTTTGAAATCGCCACCGCGCTTTATTTTTTCAAAGGAAAAGGGAAAAGAACGAAAAAACCCAAAGTTTTGTTTTTAAAACAAGAAAGAGATCTCAGGTACGGGTGTTGATTATATGAGGGGAAGGTTTAAAGCACCCCTCATATCTGTGGTACTCCACAGGAACCTTTTTGAAAATCTGTGTCGTGTGTGCTAAAAAACGGGTTTGTTTTATTTTTAAAATAAGCTCGGCAAAGCGTTAAGCTTTGTGCTTACATACCTCCTCGGTGCAATGGAGAAGTCAGAGCTAATGTAGTTCCGCTTAAAGGGAAAACATTGTTTAAAAAAAACGAATAAACACTTTATCATCGTCGGAGAGAAGTACTCAGCCATTGATCTTGAGCATGAGAACAAATGAGTTCTTTGCATCGCAAATGAAAGAAGGGCTCCAACTCGGATAAAATCAATGAGTATGCCACCAGCTCTCTCACGCAGAAAAGATCTCATTATATCAATCAATTTCAAAATCGTGGGGTATAACCACTTGTTTCGACAATTAATAGTGTCTAAACTTTTGAAGAAAAGAGGAAAAGGCCACTAAGGGCGAAAGACATTTTTTAAGAAAAAGGTTTTGAAAAGGTTTGCAAACATAAGAAGGTTTTTGAAAAAGGGAGAAGATTTTGAAAATTTAAGAATGGGAGGTGATGAAGAGGCTACCCTATTGCGTAAAATAAAAGCTAAGGAAAGAAACGATCTAACCGAAAAAGAAGCCAACACTTGACATTATGAGTCAAGGTAGATTTCCCATCCTTTGGACTTATCAATACCAAACCAACACATTATCACTTGGGGATCCAGATGAACTTATTATCTTAGCACCACTTTGCATTAAGCACATTAAAGTTCTGACGAAAATCGGGCAGAGTAACGGCTGTTTTCGGGTAAAATCCTTATATCAATGCCTTGGAATTAACCATCAAGCGCTTTCAAGGAAATACCTGCACACACAAACAGACAACAATCCAATGCCAGACAGACAGAATAACAGCAGAGTAACAACAGAATAAGGGTCCAGAGGCACTAAGTCCATAAGTCCATAACTCCAAAATGCTCAGGATAGTAACCAATAGTCCAAAAGAGAGCCTTAAGTGTTTTTTAGATTTTCGTTATTTATTAGTGTTTTAGCGTAAAAGTAAAGTATGGTCCAAGTTGTCATACCCTAATTTTTGACCCCCTGAGATGTCACATCATTGACGTCAAATTCAAAAATGTTTCTTGGTCGGTTTGGAAGCCGTGATCAAGACTTCATTCATTCACTCGTTCATTGCAAGACAATTTCATGTCTATGGAGGTTTTCAATTAAAGTGCGCCATTTCCAATTTGTGTGATTCAAAAGGATTGTTTGAAATTTATTTCGTGACTTTTGGCCTATGGATTCATCATAATGAAGAAAATTGGCTCATGTGAATTATTTGGAATTTAGAACAAGTTCAAGATCATTCATGGGAATTTCATCAAATTTGCAAGAGAATATCTTTTTAGTCCATTTGTTGAAAGGATAATTTCAAGTATTGTTCAAGATCATGAATTTAAGGATTTTAATTCAAGATCATTTCAAATTCATGGTGCAAGGATATATTTCAAGACTTGAAATTAAAAGAAAAAAAACTTCACTACTTCAAGGGTATTCCACCATTTCCTTTCAAAAGGAATCATTCAAGTTTTCAATGTTTCAAAGGAATTCAAATTCCATACAATGTCATTCAAGATTCTAAAAGGAGTTTAAGCATTACAAATGATGTTCTTTTACATGAACAATTCCAAATTTCCAAATGAATTACAAGTGGACTTTATCCAAGATTGAAGATTACATTCCAAAATTCAAGATACAACATTCAAATTCTACACAAATTTTCAAGAATGCAAGAACCAAAATTACATTGATACAAAGTCCAAGTTCATGCAACTTCTAAAGTTGAAGTTCTATTGGAACTACAAGAACAAAAGAAAAGAAAAGTCTCCAATGCTTTCTTGAATTCTTCAATCTTCAAGTTTACATTCTTCAAGTTCAAGTTTCTTCATGCTTTCTCTTCAAGAATACTCATTCACATGAAAAAGAAACAAAAAGGGTGGAATTAGCAAAAGTCAAATAAATAATTCAAAAAGCCCAAAAGCCCACATGGAGGCCATCTTTTTTCGAAAAATAAAAGGGAAAAAGGAAAAGTCAAACAAAGTCAAACAAAGTCAAAGAGGAATATATTATGTCATAAGTGCTATACTTAGAGACTACCAATTTCATGACATGAAGACAAGTTATGTCGTGGAACTTTCACTTGCAAGAGTTATGAAGAATATATTCCCTCCCATGTGCATATTCTCCCATGTGCACAAATTTGTGGAACTTGGCTATTAAGTAAACTTAGCATTCAAGGAATTTTTGCAATGATTATTTTGGAAAGAATATTCTTTGCAATGATGAAAACTTAGTAACTAAGTGAGCTTAAAGACTAAGCTTTGGTTCCAAAATGACCAAAATTGTCCTTCATTTTTTTCCTCTATATATAGAAGAGAGGCAAACCAATTATGACAGGCAGAAAAAGGGGAGAGTTCAGACAGAAACTTTCTGTCACGCCTAAGTTACAAAGAAGAAGAAAAACAGGGGAAAATGCAGCCAGCAGTGGGTAACTTCTGAGTTACAGAAAAAGGCAAAAGTAAGAGGAAGAAGAGAAGCCTTCATACCTCTATTGTTTGCTGGCAGCTCTTCAACGATGGCTCCCATCTTCGAGCCTCCGTAGATGAATTTTCAACGTCTTCGCCACAGGTAAGTCTCTCTTCCTTCACTCTCAATAGTTCCGTTAACCTTTGTTGTACCTGCAGCAAGTCACAATTTCAGCAGCAAAAACAACAATTCAGAAGCAGTTGCAACAACTCAACAACATCAACTGCAGCAAAAAACAACAATTCACAAGCCACGGTTCTGAACAGCAACACAATAACAATTTGCAAAGGTTTTTTAGAACAGCATCAACACAGTGACAATTGCGAATTCAGAAGCACAGCAATAACTACAACTACTTGCATCAGAATTTCAGAAAGAATTCAAAACATACCTCAGATATTAAACCGGCAAAATCCTCCTTGCCGTAGGTAATCCGATTCCCCTTTCACTCTCAAACTTGCTGTTAATTATTGCCGTACCTGTAAATTGTTCAAAAACCGAAAGCAGAAAGCATATGTTGTTAATCCTATGTCATAAAAACTTACTGGTAACATGAGAACGAAATTGAAGAACAAACCTTGAGTTTGTCTTCAATCAAAGAGGCCAGAAGCTTTTGTTTTTGTTCACCGCGGGCAAAACCGAAACACAAAGAGAGCTATCACTGAGCTATCATCAAAGAGAAAATAGAAACGAAAATTTGAGGAAGAAGATACCTGGATTCGTAGGTATCTGAGCTTCTTCAAGCTTCTCTTCCATAGTCACCGTGAAATTTCCACGGAGAAGTTGTTGTTGTCGTTGTCACCACGAGTTTGAGAGAGAATCGCGAGTGAGAAAGTCACCACCGTTGCTGTTATCACATTAGAAAGAGAACCGCCATGGTTGTTCACTGCGAACGAAATCGGGAGAGAAGATGATGGGACTAGTTTTGTGTTCTTCCATTTTTTTTTTTCTGTTTCAGAAACGTGAACGAGTGAAAGAGAGAGTTAGAAGCGCTGCTGCCTCTTTCTCTATTACTTAGGGTTTTCAAAACCCAACCTTGTTTTGTTAAGTGATGGATCCGGGTCACACTGACCCGACCCGGTCCGGTCCACTTCTTTTTATTTTGCATTCAGCTTTCAGTCATTTGGGCTGCATCCCCTTTTTAGACTTTAACACATCCTGGCCCATTACTAAGTTTTTATTCATCTCTTTAATTTTCTTAATTTCATAATAAGATTTAGTATTTTATTTTAATATAAGATATAGTTTAGTTTTTCTAGTCTTTATTAAAATACCAAAATATATATTAGATACATATTTATGTTTTTGTTTCTAATTATTTTTCTTATTCCATGAAAAATCACAAAAAAATATCTTTATTAGATTAATTTCTTTTGAATTTGATATTTTCATATAATTTTTGTGTAGTTAATCATTCAAATTTCTATTTTTGATTACTGTTGCACATTACTGGAATTTTCTCACTTTACCCGAGACTCTGAGATTATTTCTCCGTCGTCTTCGGGCTTTGTCTATTTGTTTGGTTTTCCATTTGCTGTAGAAGTCCTTAAACAATTACTGGACGATCATGGAATGTTGTAAGCTGTGAGCTTATCCGACGTTCTATTTTGCTGGTGTGGATGCTTAATATCTGTTGAGATCCTAATTTATTCCAAACATATCACTTGATGATCAAGGTAACACCTCAAACTCAAAAATCCAATTTCTCATTCTTCGAGTAATCATTCAAAAATCACAAATCATTTTCAAATTGCTGTCATAACCAGTACTGTAAAGTACTGGGCCTCTAATAGAGTGTAAGTCCCAAAAACCTTCTCTTCTTAGCTTGTTTTCAAAACTGTATTTTCAAAATCTTCTTTCTGTTTTCAAAACATTCTTCTGGTATTTGAAGGGCATTATTCCCGGTGAAACTCTTCAGATACCTATGTGACCTTTGTCCATCTTCACTTCTTCTGTTTTCAAAAACCATTAACTGTTTATCATAAATATTCAACTATTATCAACAAAACAACAAAAATACTGTTGAGGCTCTGTACATACTTCTTCAAAGGCCTCCACTCCATCCAGGTTAGGCTTTACAAGCTTTCAATTTACAGTCTTTATTTAAATTACTGTCAAATATAAACTGTGCATATATATTAGTTTAGAACTACGTTCGAGTATAAACCTTAGGACAGTTAAACTATATATATATATATATATTATAGGAATATGGCCTAGGATTGAGAATGTCTTCCCGGTGAAGGCTCTTTCCTAATTAGAGATCTGTAGTTCAAACCCCCAAGATGAATTATTCCCGGTGAAACATCTTGGCAAAAACCTTAGAATCCAAATAATAGGACACATCCACCCAAAGAGGAATTATTCCCGGTGAAACCTCTTACCCATTTGCTTAGAGCCAAAATAAGTTCAAAACTACATAGCTTTCTCTTGTGCTATAATAAGGACCCTCGATTAGCCTCCTCTTGGGCTTTGTACAAGGACCCACAGGCTTCTTAAAAGCATTTCCAGCTTCCTCTTGAGCTTGTATACAAGGACCCATCAGGTTTCTTATAAACATAGGAACAGGTCTTTAGTCACCTTTTAACCTACCCTGGTGAGTTTCTTCCAATTTAAAACCAGACTTTAAACAAGCTAAGTTTGTCTCAATTTTGCATTGAGTACACCTTTTGGAATGAGAGACATGGACAGTCTCTGTCACCCTTATCTTCATCAATCTTCCTTAGCAGAGTCTAGGATCCATGTTTGATCATCCTCAGCATGTGTCAGCCTTCATCTTGGGCTTTAAACAAGAAGTCTCCATTAGATAATCTTTCTGCCATTCATTTCAACAAAATCCCTGGAAAGGGTTAGCTTCCACACATTCTTTCATTTTTAATATAAAACCCCTGGAAAGGGTTAGCCTCCAAAGTCATTTAAAATCAACCTCCATTTCAATAAATCCCTGGAAAGGGTTAGCTTCCACATATTCCTTCATTTCAATAAAACCCCTGGAAAGGGTTAGCCTCCAAAGTCAATTAATAAATGTCAAAAATAAAGATTCATTTCTCTTAGGAGATAATTTCCCCAAAAGAGTCAAAACCCCTGGAAAGGGTCAGCCTCCAAAAAACATGATAAAGTCAGTCTTTTAACAGACAAATTCACCAGCTGAGTCAAAATCCCTGGAAAGGGTTAGATTCCAAAGAAAAACAGTCTTTTAATAAATAAAACCTCCTCAGTAGAGTCAAAACCAACAAAAATAGTTAGCCTCAACCTTGGGCTTCATACAAGGCACCCAAACAATAAAACTCCCCTGTCAAGAGTCAGCCTCAACCTTGGGCATTGTACAAGGCAGATAATAGAGTCTCCCCAATGAGTTCTTCATCATTCAGTAGCCACAACCTTGGGCTTTGTACAAGGCAGATAAACCATACTTTCATGTGTCAAAGATTCCTAACACCTAGGATCTTTTCCCCATAGAGTCATCCATACTCAGTTTATTTAAGAGTCTGCCACAACCTTGGGCTTTGTACAAGGCAGAAAATAATGTTTTCCCTAGCTAGAGTCAGCCACAACCTTGGGCTTTGTACAAGGCACATAAAATAGAGTCATTCATTTAATTATCCTCAGCAGTTAGCCACAACCTTGGGCTTTGTACAAGGCACATAAATAGAGTCTCCCTAAGTAGAGTCAGCCTCAATTCTGGGCTTTGTACAGAACACAAAAATACCCTGTAATTAATCCCCAGTGGAGTCATCTCCCAGAGTCAATAATATTAATTAACCAATCAAAAAGCCTCAAGCTTGGGCCTCATACAAGCCAGCTAAAGTCAAATCTTTTATACAGTTGATAGACATAGCTTATCTCTATAGAGAGATATTTTTACTACTCTACCACATTCAAACAAACAAAAATTTCATTTCAATTTTAATCAAGTCTCCCATTTAGGATTTTGAAAGGCATGAGCTGGCAGTAAAACCCAGACATGTGGTAACTTTCCCTAATTTGGATGAGCAACTTTCTTTCATTTAAGAGGCATTTGACTGGTATACTTGCACATACACAAGTAAGGTCCCCCTCTTGAATGAAATGAATTCAGTTATTCTGTCACTCCTTTAAATGTTTGTGGTAGAATAGTACAAATACCTCTCTGTAGAGATGATTTCATGTCTCTTTACTGTAAACAGAGATTTAATTCCAAGCTTCAACCTTGAGCTTCAAGCAAGGCACCAAAAACATTAATTTCCCTAGTTAGTTCCCCGAACTACATTAAGCTCTGACTTCCACTAGGGATATGTAGGCATGAGGTTCACAAGGAATCTCAGCGAGCTAATAAAATACCAAAAATAGTCAGTTTATCTGTCTGTCTGTCTTTTAAAATCAATTCAATTCCTTCTCCTAATACAAAGGAGAAACTTTCCCAATCATTAGCAGCAAACACAATCACAATGACACAGAGAAGGTTCCTGTAGAGTACTACAGATATGTAGGGTGTTTAAACACTTCCCTATGTATAACCGACCTCCCGGACTCCAGAATTTCTAGTCTAGGTGAAATCCCCACACTTTGCAAACTCCTAGGGTTTAGTTGAGATCTTTTTTCCCCTTTCCTACTCGTAGGACAAATAAGAAAGTTCGTGTGATATCGTAGGAAGAACTGAAATAAAATTCATCCCACCACGGGCGCATTCTCCTTCCAAATTTCGCGTGAAGGGTTTAGCGTGCCGTCCTCCCAAGTGAAACGGGGAGGTAAAGAAAACGACCACCACACAAGTGGACAAAGAGAAAATAGCGGAAACATAAACATATGTCCAAATGGACAAAAGAAAAATAGCGGAATGTAAATATGATGAAATGATAAAATAAAGCAATAAAGTGAGAAATATAAAGAGCGGTATAATAAAATGCGGAAATTAAAGTTAGTTGTTAGATGTTAAAGATAACCATCTTGAAACTTATCAAGTATGTTATCAAAGTTAGTAAGAAAGATCGATGGTGAGTGAAAGATGTTCTCGGATTTAAATTCAATGGAACTTTATCAGAAGCTTGATAAGATCATAGCGACTACACAATAAACCTCCATAAGTCATAAATCAACCGCATACAATTCTCTTCCATATTTGATCTTTTTTTGATTCGGGACACGAAATATTGCGCTATGTTAAGCAGATCGCCAAGTGATTTATATAGAAATCACCCTACAAGGAGGCCGGTCAAAACTTTATGTGCTAATGCATGCGAGAGAAATGATATGTAGATCATTCTCCAAAAGCAATACCGCACGAAAAGAAAATAGGTAACGATCTAGTCTTTACTAAGAATCCATAAGAATTCCCAAAGTATTAAGACTTTCATCGATCAAAAGAAAAAAAGGAGAAGAAGAAGAAGATAAAAAAAAACATAAAAGATAATCAACTCACACTATCATTAATATCATTCATCTAATATTATGGATTTGGTCATTTCAAACCTATCAACATCCTAGATCCAATGATATTAATGAACTGGAGGAAGAAGGAAGCCAAAACAAGCATAAAAAAGGCAAAAAACCACATTCTGCCAGCAGGAAATCGATTTCATGCAGGGGAAATCGATTTCCATAGTGTAGTTTTCAAAAAAAACAAGTTACGTACAACATGAAATCGATTTCAGCCTTAAGGAAATCGATTTCATCAGTGTAAATTTCAGCAAAAACATCATTTAAAGGCATGAAACTTGATTTGAACAAATATACAAACACCTTATGATCACATATCAATTGGAGCACGAATTTTCCATCACAAAATCAGCAAATATCATCAATGTAGAATCTAAGATGCATTACACACAAGCACAAAAGAATCACATTATGATGGATGAATAAAGATGAAGAAAATTACCAAATCTTGAACAAACTTAGATCTACTTCAAGAATCACCAACACAAATCTTGATGTCTCAACAATTGAAGAAAAAGAGTGAAATGAAAGGTGGCTTAGCTCAAAGTTTGTGAAATTCAAGGTGTGACTCACAAACTTTATGAAAGAACAAAGAGCTTTGGAGAATTTGGTAGGGATGAGGAGAAAAATTGCAAGGGGTTTGTTGGCTCTCAAAGCTTGAGAAATGAGAGAGTAGAGGTCTCTATTTATCGAATTGGAGCAAGAGTAGTGGTAGTTTGGTCTTTTTGTGTTTGGTAATTATTTTTGTGGTTAATCGGTATTTAAGTGGAATTTAAATGGTAAAAAATGGTAAAATGAGGTTTAAGTGGGTTTAATGAAGGGGTTAATTTTGATGAGGTGGAAAATTGATAAAATGATCATATAAAAAGGTGCCAAAATGATGTCAAGCTTCCCTCCTTATATTTTTTTGAATTTCGCCTTAAGGAAATCGATTTCCCCAGGAGTGAAATCGATTTCACACTGTTCCAGAAGAGAATTTGGCGCAAACTACACTAGGGAAATCAATTTACCCAGGAGGGAAATCGATTTCATGCTGTCCAGAATGTGGTTTTGTTGAAGATTGTTGCAGGGAAATTGATTTACCCAGTAGGGAAATCGATTTCATCAGTCCAAAATATGAAAAATGCCTTGTTTATTGCATGTCTTGGCTTGGTACCTACAAAACAAAAGCCTACAAAGAAACAAAGCAATATTTTTGGTATTTGGGTTAGTACAATATGCATGCAAGATAAACAATCATTGGTGCTTGATGGTCCCTCTTATTGATGAGGTGAGTGCAACACCACAAACAAAACTTCCAAGTGAAGCTCTTGATTAATGATTGGGATATGAATGATATAGGATCTTAGGGTCAAAAATTGGGGTATGACAGATGCCCCTATTTAAGTTTCTTCGATTTGGAGATACGATGATTGGAAATCTTCGTTTTGACGAAAATCGAAGAGACTTAAATATATAAAACACAATTTTTGAACCTAAGATGCTATGCAATGTTTAATGAATGCATATGATAAGGATAAAACATGGCAACACCGGGGAGAAAAAAGGAACTCCACTGGGGAAACAAATGTTTTGCTGGCATAACTCCACTGGGGAAGGCAAGACTATGTTGGAGAGACGAAACTTTGGTGGGAAAAGAAACTTCTCTGGGGAAAATATTTCGCACCAGAGAGGTTAAAGCATCACCTTTCGCTGGAGGTGAGAAAATGGGGTATCCTCTTTCACTGGGGATGAGAAAGTACGCATCCTGAATCAGAATGCCAATCTTCCGTTAACACACCATCGTACCACTGATGATATGAAGAGATGTATCGCCGTACCACTGACGATAACATATACCAACGTTCCACTGAAGGTAAAAAGAGATATACCACCGTACCACTGATGATATAAAAAGAGATAATTCATCGACGTACCACTGACGATGAAAGAGATGTACCGCCGTACCACTGACATTAACACATACCAACGTTCCAATGAAGGTATGAAGAGATATACCACCATACCACTGATGATATAAAAAGAGATAATTCATCGACGTACCACTGACGATGAAAGAGATGTACCGCCGTACCACTGACGATAACACATACCAACGTTCCATTGAAGGTATGAAGAGATATACCACCGTACCACTGATGATATAAAAAGAGATAATTCATCGACGTACCACTGACGATGAAAGAGATGTATCGCCGTACCACTGACGATAACACATACCAACGTTCCACTGAAGGTATGAAGAGATATACCACCATACCACTGATGATATAAAAAGAGATAATTCATCGACGTACCACTGACGATGAAAGAGATGTACCTCCATACCACTGACGATAACACATACCAAAGTTCCACTGAAGGTATGAAGAGATATACCACCGTACCACTGATGATATAAAAAGAGATAATTCATCGACGTACCACTGACGATGAAAGAGATGTACCGCCGTACCACTGACGATAACACATACCAACGTTCCACTGAAGGTATGAAGAGATATACCACCGTACCACTGATGATATAAAAAGAGATAATTCATCGACGTACCACTGACGATGAAAGAGATGTACCGCCGTACCACTGACGATAACACATACCAACGTTCCACTGAAGGTATGAAGAGATATACCACCGTACCACTGATGATATAAAAGAGATAATTCATCGACGTACCACTGACGATGAAAGAGATATACCGCCGTACCACTGACGATAACACATACCAACGTTCCATTGAAGGTATGAAGAGATATACCACCGTACCACTGATGATATAAAAAGAGATAATTCATCGACGTACCACTGACGATGAAAGAGATGTACCGCCGTACCACTGACGATAACACATACCAACGTTCCATTGAAGGTATGAAGAGATATACCACCGTACCACTGATGATATAAAAAGAGATAATTCATCGACGTACCACTGACGATGAAAGAGATGTACCGCCGTACCACTGACAATAACACATACCAACGTTCCACTGAAGGTATGAAGAGATATACCACCGTACCACTGATGATATAAAAAGAGATAATTCATCGACGTACCACTGACGATGAAAGAGATGTACCGCCGTACCACTGACGACAACACATACCAACGTTCCACTGAAGGTATGAAGAGATATACCACCATACCACTGATGATATAAAAGAGATAATTCATCGACGTACCACTGACGATGAAAGAGATATACCGCCGTACCACTGACGATAACACATACCAACGTTCCATTGAAGGTATGAAGAGATATACCACCGTACCACTGATGATATAAGAAGAGATAACTCATCGACGTACCACTGACGATGAAAGAGATGTACCGCCGTACCACTGACGATAACACATACCAACGTTCCACTGAAGGTATGTAGAGATATACCACCATACCACTGATGATATAAAAAGAGATAATTCATCGACGTACCACTTACGATGAAAGAGATGTACCGCCATACCACTGACGATAACACATACCAACGTTCCACTGAAGGTATGAAGAGATATACCACCGTACCACTGATGATATAAAAAGAGATAATTCATCGACGTACCACTGACGATGAAAGAGATGTACCGCCGTACCACTGACGATAACACATACCAACGTTCCACTGAAGGTATGAAGAGATATACCACCGTACCACTGATGATATAAAAAGAGATAATTCATCGACGTACCACTGACGATGAAAGAGATGTACCGCCGTACCACTGACGGTGAAGCGCAATCAATAATACTTTTTCAAAGATTTGAGGATGCAAACACAAATGCATAATCTCAATATTCATCGTCCAACAACCAAAATTCAATCCATGACCAAATGGAAAGAAGCTGCCAAAAGACTGGACTAAGTGAGGGAGGAACTCATTAGTCTTCTGTTCGTAGACATCTGAACAGAATAACTGAAACATATTATCCACCTAGAAACAAATTCAGTGGGAATTTTCAAGGAAAGTGAGATTTTTCTGCTTAAGACACTCTAAATGAAAGAGCAGTCTGTTTGACAGTAAACTTCATGATAGCAAATGTGAATGTATGACTGTTTTTGATGCATGTTAATGATGCATATGCTGCCAAAACTTAACTCAAGAGATGGAGTACGAAGATAACATAATCAAGCATGTCTCAAGCTGAACACCAGAGCAGAAACTGCTATAACAATCTTTTGATGGCTTCAGAATAAATGCTACCCAACACTAGGGAACATTGGAGCTGAGAGAACAAAACAACTGAGTTCTACACCATATTCGAACCAGGCCAAAGGTGCATTGAGTGGAACACATTCTTCTTCTTTTGCACATGAATATATCAACATATCCATTCCTTGTAATGCACTCATGAATCAAAGTAAAACTTCCTTTTTATATATTTCAAAAAAGATTTTGTTGAGATCAATTTTCTTTTTGTTTCAAAAATTACTATCAACAATAAATGACATTTTGAGAGATAGAAAGAAATAAGATTGCCAATAAAAGGTAAAGGCTCAAACTTTTTTAATAGAATGGTAGCCTGCAAAAGGCAAGACCCCATGGATTATTACAAAGTTTGGAAAGTGGTAATTTTGTGGAAAAGGTACATTGAAATGTAATGACCCTATCCTCTCTCTCAACTTGGAATTCCTGAGCAAAGGCTTCCGTTGAAATGTGTTGAACTTCTTTATGATAAACAGATGACTGCTGATGATCAAGTCTTGTCTGATGTAGTTACTCGCCACGAATCCCTAACTTTTTCCTGGACCTCCCTTTCGGGTTTTCAGTCCACCGGGTATTTTATTCTACTTATGTCTCTAATTTTTGCCTGGACCGCCCTTTCGTGTTTTCAATCCACCGAGACGCTCTTTTTTGCCTAAGCCGCCCTTTCGGGTTTTCAACTTAGCGAGCTGTTCTTTTATTATTTTTAGGCGAAGTATTTCTTGACTACATCAGCATTCACGGGACGTGGGAGCTCTTCTCCATCCATAGTTGCAAGAATTAATGCACCGCCAGAGAAGGCTTTCTTAACAACATATGGTCCTTCAAAATTAGGAGTCCACTTGCCCCTTGAATCGGAGGTGAAAGACAAGATCCTTTTGAGCACGAGGTCGCCTTCTCTGAATACACGAGGTCGAACCTTCTTATCAAAAGCTTTCTTCATTCTTTTCTGGTATAACTGACCATGGCATAAAGCCGTCATTCTCTTTTCTTCTATCAAATTCAACTGATCAAACCTGCTCTGACACCATTCAGCCTCAGATAACTTGGTTTCCATTAAAACTCTCAGTATGGAATCTCAACCTCAATGGGGAGCACTGCTTCCATACCGTAAACCAAAGAAAAGGGGGTTGCCCCGGTTGAAGTACGAAGAGATGTACGGTACCCATGCAAAACAAATGGGAGCATCTCATGCCAGTCCTTGTACGTAACAACCATCTTTTGCACAATCTTCTTAATATTCTTATTTGCTGCTTCAACAGCTCCATTCATCTTTGGCCTATAAGGCGAAGAGCTGTGGTGTTCAATTTTGAAATTTTCACACAGTTCTCTCATCATGCTATTATTCAGATTCGAGCCATTATCAGTGATGATCTTGCTCGGTACCCCATATCTGCAGATGATGTTGTTCTTGATAAATCTGACCACAACTTTCTTTGTCACATTAGCATATGAAGCAGCTTCTACCCACTTGGTAAAATAATCAATTGCTACCAGGATGAATCGATGTCCGTTCGAAGCCTTGGGTTCAATCATGCCAATCATATCGATATCCCACATAGAGAAAGGCCATGGAGAGGAAATAACATTGAGAAGTGTCGGAGGCACATGAGTCCTGTCAGCATACACTTGACATTTGTGACACTTCTTTACAAACTTGTAGCAATCAGGTTCCATTGTCAGCCAATAGTAACCTGCTCTAAACATCTTTTTAGCCATCGAATGTCCATTGGCATGAGTACCAAAAGAACCTTCATGGATTTCATGCATCAACATGTCTGCTTCGTGTCTATCCACGCATCTGAGCAAAACCATGTCATAATTCCTTTTATACAAAACATCAGCATTGATGAAGAAACTACCAGCCAGTCTCCTCAAAGTTTTCTTATCTTTATTTGATGCCCCAAGTGGGTATTCTTGAGTCTGAAGGAAATGCTTAATATCGAAATACCAAGGCTTTTCATCTGTTGATTCCTCAACTGCAAATACATGAGCAGGTCTATCAAGACGCCTGATTGTAATATGAGGTTCCTCATTATGAAAGTTCACTTTGTACATGGAGGACAATGTGGCTAATGCATCAGCCATCTGATTCTCATCTCGAGGGATGTGGTGGAATTCAACGTTGTTAAAGAACGTCAACAGCCTTCTGGCGTAATCTTTGTAAGGGATCAAGCCAGGATGACGAGTTTCCCATTCTCCTTTAATCTGATTAATCACAAGCGCAGAATCTCCATAAACATCAAGAATCTTAATTCTCAGATTAATGGCATTTTTAAGTCCCATGATGCAAGCTTCATACTCAACAATATTATTTGTGCAATCAAAACATATCCTTGCAGTGAAAGGTACATGTGACCCATGCGGAGTGACAATAATGGCACCAATTCCATGGCCATGAACGTTAGAAGCTCCATCAAAAATTAAACCCCACTTGGATTCAGGATCTGGCCCTTCGTCTGGCAATGGTTCATCCTAATCTTGAGATTTTAAATACATTATATCTTCATGTGGGAAGTCCATTATGATAGATTGATGATCATCAATTGGTTGGTGAGCGAGGTACTCTGCCAACACACTTCCTTTCACAGCTTTCTGAGCTCGATATTCAATATCATATTCTGATAACAACATTTGCCAGCGTGCAATCCTTCCGGTTAATGCAGGTTTCTCAAATACATACTTAATTGGATCCATTTTGGAAATCAATAGGGTGGTGTGGTTCAACATATATTGTCTTAGTCGGCGAGCAGCCCACACCAAAGCACAACAAGTTTTCTCAAGCGGCGAGTATCTTGTTTCGCACTCGGTAAACTTTTTGCTAAGGTAGTATATTGCATACTCTTTTCGACCAGACTCGTCATGCTGACCCAATACACATCCCATTGAATTTTCAAGTACTGTGAGGTACATAATCAAAGGCCTTCCCTCAGCTGGAGGGAGAAAAATGGGAGGTTCAAGCAAATATTCTTTGATGTTGTCAAAAGCTTTCTGACAATCTTCATTCCACACACATCCCTGATTTTTCTTTAACAACTTAAAGATTGGCTCACAGGTAGCAGTCATATTGGAAATGAACCTGGAGATATAATTCAAACGTCCGAGGAAACCTCTCACTAGTTTCTCAGTCTTTGGTGCTGGCATTTCCTGAATTGCTTTAACTTTATCAGGATCTACTTCAATTCCTCTCTGACTGACAATGAAACCCAATAATTTTCCAGAACGGACACCAAAAGTACATTTGTTTGGATTTAGGCGGAGACGATACTTTCTCAAACGCTGAAACAACTTTAACAGGTCTTCCATGTGCCCTTCCTCTGACTGGAATTTGGCAATCATGTCATCCACATAAACCTCAATTTCTTTGTGCATCATATCATGGAAAAGAGTGGTCATGGCCCTCTGATACGTCGCGCCAGCATTCTTCAACCCAAAAGGCATCACTTTGTAACAGAATGTCCCCCATGGCGTAATAAAGGTTGTCTTTTCCATGTCTTCAGGTGCCATCTTAATCTGGTTGTATCCTGAAAAACCATCCATGAAGGAGAAAACCTCAAACTTTTTCGTGCTATCTACCAACATATCAATGTGAGGTAGAGGAAAATCATCTTTCGGACTGGCATTGTTCAAATCTCTATAATCAACACACATGCGAACTTTTCCGTCTTTCTTCGGAACAGGCACAATATTGGCAATCCATTGAGGATATACAGAAGTGACAAGGAAACCTGCGTCTATCTGCTTCAAGACCTCATTCTTAATCTTTTCCGCCATCTCAGGATGACTTCTTCTTAGCTTTTGCTTGACAGGAGGGCATTCAGGTTTCAACGGCAAACGATGCTCCACAATATCTGTGTCCAACCCAGGCATGTCTTGGTAGGACCACACAAAAATGTCAACATACTCTTTAAGAAGCTCTACCATTCTCTTCTTAACATCTTGACCAAGTAGTGCCCCAATCTTGACTTCCTTCTTATCTTCTTCAGAACCCAAGTTGATGATTTCTAACGGCTCTTTATATGGCTGAATGGTGTCTTCCTCGTGCTCAAGCAGTCGGGAAATCTCATCAGGAATACATTCACCACTCTCTTCTTCCGCCTCATACACAGGACACTCGAAGTTGGGAGAGGGTGCAGGGTCATTACTTTCAACAGTTTTATTGATTAATCTGCACAAGTGATTGTTACTTCAGGAAAAAGGAAAGATATATGCAAACATGTAATCGTGCAGATTATGGCAAATGAAAACGATTTTTAAGGTTTTTTGTGTTACCACTTTCCAGAAAAAGCAAAAAGATAAAAAACATGTATATGCAGAAACAAAATGACTTTTATTGATGATTTTAATGTTTAAAACAAACAGGAAAAAGCCCCAACAACTTCACTTTCATCTTGGGCAGAATGAAAGGATTTTTGAAAAACATAAAAGCAAATTACTTTGAAGCATGAGTACACTTAGGAATGTCAATGGTGATCCAGTTCTTAATCATCTTTCCATGGGTCACAAAGTTTGGCACTTCTGGCTCTGGTTCGTCTTCAACAATAGCATTCACTTCTGGAGGAGTCGGATGTAGAAACCCATCACTATGGAACATCTCCTGATAAGGACGAAAAGCAGATTCAGGCTTCATCACAGACTTGTCTGAGGCAGAAAATCCCAGACCAACTCTATTCTTGTTCTCTTGCAAACTCACCACTTGTCCCCAGACTCCTGAATGTCCATTCTGAACCACCAATTGAGCATCTTTGAAGGAGGAAATGGAAGCTTCATCTTTTTTGAATTCATCATTAACAGACAGGGCTTGGATTGCAGTTCCAATGACTACTTCATCAGCCTCTATGGTATGGAACGAAGAGAGATGACTAATCAACAAAGCTTGTTCTCCATTCACAACAACCATCTTTCCATCTTTCACAAATTTCAACTTTTGGTGGAGAGTCAAAGTAACTGCCCCAGCCTCATGGATCCATGGGCGTCCCAATAAGCAACTATATGCAGGGAAAATGTCCATCACTTGAAAAGTAATCTTGAAGACAAATGGTCCAATACCAATAGGCAAATCAACCTCTCCAACCACTGATTTCTTCGATCCATCAAAAGCCTTGACAATCACATTACTAAATCTCATTGGTGTGCCACCATAAGACAGCTTAGCAAGAGTATATTTCGGCATGACATTCAGCGATGAACCAGTATCGATCAACACATTGGACATTGAGTCCTCTTTGCAACTGACAGAGATGTGCAAAGCCAAATTATGATTTCTCCCTTCCTCAGGCAAATCTTCATCACTGAAGCTCAGATTGTTACATGCAGTGATATTACTCACAACCCCATTAAACTGATCCAGCGTCACATCATGATCCACAAAGGCTTGATCAAGTATTTTCATCAAAGAATCCCTATGAGCAGGAGAACTTGTCAGCAGCTCCATTATAGAGATCTTGTACGGAGTGCGATGCAACTGATCCACAATCTTATAATCACTCATCTTGATAAGCTTCAAAATCTCATCCATTTCCTTTCTTGAAGACGACCCATCATTAACTTTTGTCGCATCATTATTGCTCACAGGCACTTGAGTAGGATTCCTCTGGACGTCCACAACTGTTTGGGGTTGAGTAAAAACTCGTCCACTTCTAGTCACTCTACTAACATCTGCTATATTCTCAACAGAAGACAGAGGCTTAATCTCAACTTCTTTTCCAGCTTCCAACATGGTGGCATTGTATCTGTAGGGTACAGCTTTGTCAGAACTATAAGGTACAGATCCAGGCAAACATATCACAAGAGGTTCTACAGCAGCTTTGCCATAATAACCAATCTCTATACATTCCGGAATTTCAAAGCATGGTTCAATCACTTTGACATCATTTTCATCTCTATCCCTCAGAATCTCAATGAGCCTTTGATCTATCATCTCTTGTAAATCTCTTCTCACAACGTAACACCCTCGAGGATTAACTGAACAAATCCTACAAGCAGCATGATTATGCTCATAATGACTGTATTCACACAGAGTGGCATGCATCTCTACCAATGATCCTCTGATGTGTTCCACACGATAAATCTTATACTTCCCAGGGCATCCATGCACCATATTCACAGCAGACGCTTCATGAGTTGGCAACGGATTGTTCTGCACATTTGGGCCAATATTACGGAAGGAAAGCATACCCGAACGGACCAATCTCTGAACTTCATTCTTCAGGGACCAACAGTTTTCCAAATCATGCCCAGGAGCATTCTGATGAAAAGCACAAGTGGCATCAGCTTTGTACCACCAAGGGAGTTTCTCTGGAACAGGAGGTGGTGACCTTGGTTGAACCAACTTCTTATGAATTAGAGCAGGATACAGTTCAGTGTACGTCATAGGGATAGGATCGATATTAACTCGAGGATACGGATTCCGCCTTGCTGGTTGTTGATTAACAGGAGCTACAGGCACTGAATTCACAACAGGAGTTACTGACGCCACTTGTTGAGATTGATTTCTGAATCGACTATTCCTCCCATGAGAAACAGCATTAGCATCTGATTCCTTCTTCTTCTGGAATGAAGAACCATACTTCTTCGCACCACCAGACGAATTGTCATGCCGAACCAGACGACCTTATCGCACAGCTTCTTCCAACCTGACACCCATACCCACCATATCGGTGAAGTCTACAGGAGCACTTGCAATCATCTTCTCATAGTAAAACGGACCAAGAGTCTTAAGGAAAATCTTAGTCATCTCTTTCTCTTCCATCGGAGGCATCACTTGGGCGGCAACCTCACGCCATCTCTGAGCATATTCCTTGAAGGATTCCTTCTCTTTCTGCATCATAGCTCGCAATTGATCCCTATCGGGAGCCATGTCCACATTATACTTGTATTGCTTCACAAACGCCTCAGCCAAGTCATTAAAAGTGCGAATATGGGTGCTATCAAGGCCCATATACCACTTAGAAGCAGCTCCAGTCAAACTGTCTTGGAAATAATGGATCAACAGACGTTGATCATCAGTGTGAGTGGACATCTTCCTTACATACATCACCAGATGTGCCTGAGGACAAGAGTTTCCCTTATATTTCTCAAATTCAGGCAACTTGAACTTAGCAGGCACTTTCACATTGGGAATAAGGCAAAGATCATGCACATTCTTTCTAAACAGTTCTTTCCCACGCAGGGCTTTCATCTCTTTCTGCAATTCTTCAAACTGATCTTGGAAACCATCCATTCTGTCATGAATTTCACTTGGAGCAGCATCATAAATGGGCTCTGGGACAAAAGGACCAGTATGAACAATAGGAGACGTGTTGACCATAACAGGAGTCAACAGACGAGTCATCTCAAGAACAGACAAATAACCTTCAGGCATGCCCCAGGGATATCCATTAGGCATACGTTGCTGAGTAGCACCAACAGGAACAGCAGGAATTGTTGTAGCAGCAATTTCAGAAATCACAGTGGTCTGACCCTGAGCTTGGGCATTGGGAGGAGGAACTTGATTCTGATTCTGAATCTGATTAGCCATCAATGTCTCAACCAGAGCAGTGAGACGATCCACACCAGATCTCAAAGTAACAACCTCTTCACGTAGCTCACGATTCTCTTGTTCAAGACCTTCCATCTTCTTCTTGCAGTTAGCTCGAGTATTATACCGGTGAGACAGCTTGATTCTGTATGAAGAACACTGAATAAGACCTCGGGAATACTCTCGGAAGCAAGACCAAAATGCAGAATGATGCATGAAATGCAATGCAAATGTTTTTATTATTATTGGTTTTCAAGGAACTTTAAGACATTGATTGTAAACATTAGCAAAAACAACATAACAACATTCTTCATTAATAATAGAAAAGCTTACAAAAGGATTCAAAGATCCAAAATTACAAAATAAAGGAAAAACTAGAAACTAGAAGGGAACACTTCTGACGAAGATCCAACTCCTCTCTGCAGCTTCCTACGGAGCTTCTCCAACTCATCTTCATAAAAGGCCTTCAAATGAGCATTCTCGACCAACAACTTATCAGCAACTTCCTTCCATGCAACTGAATCTTCTTGTTGTCTCTTTCGCTTTTCACCATGTTGTTGAAGTAGCTCTTCTTGATGACGAATCTGATTATCCTTTTCCATCAACCAACCATCTTGGATATCAAGCATTTCATCCTTTTCTTTCAAATGTATCTTCAACTCTTTATTCTCCACTTCCAAAGCATAAAACTTCTTCTCCCAAGCATCTCTTTCCAATCTCATCTTAGCCACGAGCTCTAGGTGCTCTTCATTATTCTCGACAGGAATAGCAGAGGACAAAGGTGGAGTAATGAGTAGAGAAGGCTCCTCGAGTAAATAAGGCATCTGAAAAGTGTGAGCTCTAGCTTGAACCCAATCAGTGTAGTCTTTGAGAGGAACACATTGTTTCTTTCCCAAATGTCTCTTCCTATCAACATGGTGCCAAGCACGCACAAACCGATTTCTCATATCCGAATTTCCATCTTGATTAAGATAGAAGATTCCTGACACAAGAATACTAGCGGGTCGCTCCTTCATGGGGTAACAAAATTGACGCCTTGCAAGAATGGGGTTGTAGGTAATTCCTCCTTGTATACCAAGAACAGGTACATTAGGGAATTCTCCACAACGATCAATAATCTCACCAATGTCATAAGCAGGATTGTACCAATGGATATTCCCATTAGTAAGAGGCATGATCTTCTGAGACCATGAGAGACCATCAGGATTGTTCAAGAAATTCTTAGCTTGAGGTAAGTGCGAAATAAACCACTTATAGAGCAAAGGAGTGCAACAGTTGATAAGTCCACCCTTCTTATCATTCCTATGGTGAATGGAATGATAAGTATCCCCAAGCAAAGTAGGTACAGGATTCCCAATCCTGAAGATCCGAATAGCATTAACATCGACAAAATTGTCAATGTTGGGAAAGAGTATCAAACCATAGATGAGCAAGGCCAAAAATGTCTCAAAAGCAATCATACTTCCTTTACTAGCCAACATAGAAGCCTTTCCAATCAAGAACTTAGAATTCAATCCCCAAATTCCTCCTTTTTTGGTCATGTTTGCTTTCACATCTGATATCTTCAACTGAAGAAGCTCTGCTATCTCATCTACCTGAGGCTCTTTCTCCAGACCACTAAACGGTATATCATTCATAACCGGCAAACCAATCCAATAAGAATACTCCTCCAAAGTGGGCATAAGCTGATAATCCGAAAAGGTGAAACAATGATATACCGGATCATAAAACTGCACAAGAGTCTCAAGAATCCCCTTTTCCACTTTGGTCTTCAAGATAGAGATCAATTTCCCATAACGGTTTTTGAAGTTGTCAAGATTAGGAACCAAAGTTGCTAGCTCTTTCAATTCCTTTGCGCTTGAATTCCTGAAAGTGTACTTCTTGATGCTTCTCTTTTGGTCCACGGTACCTGTGATGTTTACAAACAAAGTCTCTAAGTTCCTTGAAAACCATTTGTGAATGTCATTTTTATGAATGCATGAATGCATGGTTTATGCATCAACCACAATCAAGAGCACACAAGATCACAGCAAATCACACAAAATCACACAATCCAGGTTCAAAGGTTCGACGTCACGAGCATGGGGCCATGGGTCTACCCATCCCACAAGGCGTGATCTAAGGAGTTTTGTACCTGCCAATCGGGTTCTACAAAGGTTCCCAGAGTTTTCAATCTTCTATCGGACATTACCGGCACGCACAATTGCTCATGGGCGCCAACAATATGCCTAAAAAGACCTCGTCTGAGCGTAGTATCGCATGACAACAAGCTCAAATTGGTACTTGATCTTGTTTCTGTACTACATCCTAAAAAGGCTTAGATTGGTTAAAAGGGTTCTAGGCCATTCAGCTTCTACGGACACTCACTATTGAAAGTAATAGCGTTATCACGATGATTTGTAACAACCTCTACTACTTTCCATGAGGCCTCCACTGATTGGGGTTCCACCATATGACGCTCATGGTAAGGATTGCTCCTGACATGCGACTATTGGTCTTACCACCTCCTATCTCAAGTTACTCACCAAAGTTCGGGTTAGAACTTTATCTCATCACAGAGGAACCATCGAGCACCAAAAAGAAAAAAATGAAAAAAACAAACAAAGCACACAACAAGATATATAGATAAAGCACACAGATAAACAAAAATAGGCTTAACACACTTAAAACTGGATCCCCAATGAAGTCGCCATTTTTCTGTAGCGGGGAAAATCTGAGATCGAAGCCATAGGATTGACTCGACTCAATATTTCGTTTGAAATCGCCACCGCGCTTTATTTTTTCAAAGGAAAAGGGAAAAGAACGAAAAAACCCAAAGTTTTGTTTTTAAAACAAGAAAGAGATCTCAGGTACGGGTGTTGATTATATGAGGGGAAGGTTTAAAGCACCCCTCATATCTGTGGTACTCCACAGGAACCTTTTTGAAAATCTGTGTCGTGTGTGCTAAAAAACGGGTTTGTTTTATTTTTAAAATAAGCTCGGCAAAGCGTTAAGCTTTGTGCCTACATACCTCCTCGGTGCAATGGAGAAGTCAGAGCTAATGTAGTTCCGCTTAAAGGGAAAACATTTTAAAAAAAAAACAAATAAACACGTTATCGTCGTCAGAGAGAAATACTCAGCCATTGATCTTGAGCATGTGAACAAATGAGTTCTTTGCATCGCAAATGAAAGAATGGCTCCAACTCGGATAAAATCAACGAGTATGCCACTAGCTCTCTCACGCGGAAAAGATCTCATTATATCAATCAATTTCAAAATCGTGGGGTATAACCACTCGTTTCGACAATTAATAGTGTCTAAACTTTTGAAGAAAAGAGGAAAAGGCCACTAAGGGCGAAAGATATTTTTTAAGAAAAAGGTTTTGAAAAGGTTTGCAAACATAAGAAGGTTTTTGAAAAAGGGAGAAGATTTTGAAAATTTAAGAATGGGAGGAGATGAAGAGGCTACCCTATTGCGTAAAATAAAAGCTAAGGAAAGAAACGATCTAACCGAAAAAGAAGCCAACACTTGACATTATGAGTCAAGGTAGATTTCCCATCCTTTGGACTTATCAATACCAAACCAACACATTATCACTTGGGGATCCAGATGAACTTATTATCTTAGCACCACTTTGCATAAAGCACATTAAAATTCTGACGAAAATCGGGCAGAGTAACGGCTGTTTTCGGGTAAAATCCTTATATCAATGCCTTGGAATTAACCATCAAGGGCTTTCAAAGAAATACCTGCACACACAAACAGACAACAATCCAATGCCAGACAGACAGAATAACAGCAGAGTAACAACAGAATAAGGGTCCAGAGGCACTAAGTCCATAAGTCCATAACTCCAAAATGCTCGGGATAGTAACCAATAGTCCAAAAGAGAGCCTTAAGTGTTTTTTAGGTTTTCGTTATTTATTAGTGTTTTAGCGTAAAAGTAAAGTATGGTCCAAGTGGACAAAGAGAAAATAGCGGAAACATAAACATATGTCCAAATGGACAAAGGAAAAATAGCGGAATGTAAATATGATGAAATGATAAAATAAAGCAATAAAGCGAGAAATATAAAGAGCGGTATAATAAAGTGCGGAAATTAAAGTTAGTTGTTAGGTGTTAAAGATAACCATCTTGAAACTTGTCAAGTATGTTATCATAGTTAGTAAGAAAGATCGATGGTGAGTGAAAGATGTCCTCGGATTTAAATTCAATGGAACTTTATCAGAAGCTTGATAAGATCATAGCGACTACACGATAAACCTCTATAAGTCATAAATCAACCGCATGCAATTCTCTTCCATATTTGATATTTTTTTGATTCGGGACATGAAATATTGCGCTATGTTAAGCAGATCGCCAAGTGATTTATATAAAAATCACCCTACAACGAGGCCGGTCAAAACTTTATGTGCTAATGCATGCGAGAGAAATGATATGTAGATCATTCTCCAAAAGGAATACCTTACGAAAAGAAAATAGGTAACGATCTAGTCTTTACTAAGAATCCATAAGAATTCTCAAAGTATTAAGACTTTCATCGATCAAAAGAAAAAAAGGAGAAAAAGAAGATAAAAAAAAACATAAAAGATAATCAACTCACACTATCATTAATATCATTCATCTAATATTATGGATTTGGTCATTTCAAACCTATCAACATCCTAGATCCAATGATATTAATGAAGTGGAGGAAGAAGGAAGCCAAAACAAGCATCAAAAAGGCAAAAAACCACATTCTGCCAGCAGGAAATCGATTTCATGCAAGGGGAAATCGATTTCCATAGTGCAGTTTTCAAAAAAAACAAGTTACGTACAACATGAAATCAATTTCAGCCTTAAGGAAATCGATTTCATCAGTGTAAATTTCAGCAAAAACATCATTTAAAGGCATGAAACTTGATTTGAACAAATATACAAACACCTTATGATCACATATCAATTGGAGCACGAATTTTCCATCACAAAATCAGCAAATATCATCAATGTAGCATCTAAGATGCATTACACACAAGCACAAAAGAATCACATTATGATGGATGAATAAAGATGAAGAAAATTACCAAATCTTGAACAAACTTAGATCTACTTCAAGAATCACCAACACAAATCTTGATCTCCAACAATTGAAGAAAAAGAGTGAAATGAAAGGTGGCTTAGCTCAAAGTTTGTGAGGTTCAAGGTGTGACTCACAAACTTTATGAAAGAACAAAGAGCTTTGGTGAATTTGGTAGGGATGAGGAGAGAAATTGCAAGGGGTTTGTTGGCTCTCAAAGCTTGAGAAATGAGAGAGTAGAGGTCTCTATTTATCGAATTGGAGCAAGAGTAGTGGTTGTTTGGTCTTTTTGTGTTTGGTAATTAATTTGTGGTTAATCGGTATTTAAGTGGAAATTAAATGGTAAAAAATGGTAAAATGAGGTTTAAGTGGGTTTAATGAAGGGGTTAATTTTGATGAGGTGGAAAATTGATAAAATGATCAAATAAAAAGGTGCCAAAATGATGTCAAGCTTCCCTCCTTATATTTTTTTGAATTTCGCCTTAAGGAAATCGATTTCCCCAGGAGTGAAATCGATTTCACACTGTTCCAGAAGAGAATTTGGCGCAAACTACACTAGGGAAATCGATTTACCCAGGAGGGAAATCGATTTCATGCTGTCCAGAATGTGATTTTGTTGAAGATTGTTGCAGGGAAATCGATTTACCCAGTAGGGAAATCGATTTCATCAGTCCAAAATATGAAAAATGCCTTGTTTATTGCATGTATTTGCTTGGTACCTACAAAACAAAAGCCTACAAAGAAACAAAGCAATATTTTTGGTATTTGGGTTAGTACAATATGCATACAAGATAAACAATCATTGGTGCTTGATGGTCCCTCTTATTGATGAGGTGAGTGCAACACCACAAACAAAACTTCTAAGTGAAGCTCTTGATTAATGATTGGGATATTAATGATATAGGATCTTAGGGTCAAAAATTGGGGTATGACACTTCTATGACATGATCATCATCAATAGGCATGTCAAGTTCATGTTCTTCCTCTTCATTTCCTCCATGGGGACCGAATTCAGCAGGATCATCATAGTTGTAGATGATTTTTCCAGTCCCCTTTTGGATGAGGTAGTATGCTTGCCTATTTGGATCCCAATTATAGCCCATGAGAGTCAAAGTGGTTTGAGAGAACTCTTGAGGATGTTTGATCCTGGTGTAAGTCAGCCCATCAATTGTCATACCGAAGTGGTTCACAATTTTCTGAATAATCGATCCATAGCATAAAGCAATGGTTTTCTGCTGGACCTCATAGAATTTGGTGGCTAGAAAGTAAGGCCAGTGCACACGAGTCTTGTTTTCCACTAAATACATCAACACAATCTCATTTCGTTCATCCCTTTCTCGAGGCCTGAAAGGATATTTCTCTATATCTAATGATCTAACAACCATTAGAGTAGACAATGTGTCATACCCCAATTTTTGACCCTAAGATCATACATCATTTGCATATCAATCATCAATCAAGAAGTTTTCAACTTAGAACTCTACTTGTGATGTTGTGTACAATTCATCTGCAAAGGAATCATCAAGCACCAATGTTTTTCTTGTATATGTTGTTTTACTAACCAAAATACCAAAAATATTGCCTTGTGCTTTTGTATGTTTGTGTTTTGTAGGTACCAAGTCAAAGTATCCTTCAAAAAGGGCATTTTTCAACAATTTCATTGTGCAAATCGATTTGCATAAGGTGTAAATCGATTTACACAACTGATTTTTCCCAGATTTTTCTTCTGCCATCAGTGCAAATCGATTTGCATAAGGTGTAAATCGATTTACACAACTGTTTTTGCCCCAGATTTTGCCTTTTTTCAGCAATGTAAATAGATTTGCATAAAGTGTAAATCGATTGCACCAGTGCGAATTTTGAAAAATGAAGGCAAATTTCAGCTTTTGGAAGTGTTGACATCATTTGCAAGCATGGGAAGCATGACTTAGCTCTTGTATTTGATTACCTACATCATTTAATCATAAACCCTCATGTGATTGCATCAAGACCATTGGATCTCTTTTTTGGCTCCAAAACCATTTCCCAAGCCTAATTCTATTTTCCATTCCTAACTCCAAGCCACAAAATTTCCCAAGCCTAAGTGCTATAAATTGAGCCATTCCCCTCTTCATTTTTCAAGCTTTGATAGCCAAGAAAATTCTTGCTCTTTCTCTCCTCATCACTTCCAAACCCCTCACTCAAAGCTCTCTTCTTCTTCCATAAAAATTAGTGAGTCACATCTTGAACCTCACTAATTTAGAGCTAAACCTCCATCTAAACATCACTTTCTTCATCAATTGTGAGAGATCAAGGCTTGTGGTTGTGTGTTCTTGAAGAAGATTCAAAGTTTGAGAAAGATTTGGTAAAATTCTAGATCATTTCCATAATCCAAGATGTGATCCATTGTTGTTTATCTTTGATGCACCTTTGGTGCTACATTGCTGAGTTTTGCTTGCTTACTTGATACATTTTCGTGCACAAATTGATCCAAGATCACAAGGTGTTTGGTTTTATGTTTAAACAAGTTTTCTTCTCTTTATTTGCTGTTTTTTTGAAAACTGTGTTGTGCAAATCGATTTACATCTGGTGCAAATCGATTTGCATAACTAAAAACTGCGCAAATTTGAAAATAGAGTTATGTAAATCGATTTACACTCTGTGCAAATCGATTTACATCTGAGCAGAATGTGTTTTTTGCCTTTTTTAACTTGTTTTTGGTTCTAACTCATCTTCTACTCCTTTCTTTTGATATTTTCTTTGAATCACAAGTTAGAGGCCTAATTTCTCTCTAATTTCAATGGACTTAGGGCGTCGATAGGATGAGAATCTAAATCCGCAAAATTAAGTGATTGAAATTATGGATGAAAGGAGCCTTTGAATGTGGTTCCATCTTTTATTTCTTTTTATATTGATCGTGAAAGTCTTAATGCCTTGAGAATTCTTATGGATTCTTGGTAAAGACTAGATCGCTCCCTATTTTTCTTTTCGTGCGGTATTGCTTCCGGAGAGTGATCTACATATCACTTCTCTCGCATGCATTAGCACATAAAGTTTTGAGCGGCCTCGTTGTAGGGTGATTTCTACATAAATCACTTGGCGATCTTCTTAGCATAGCGCAATATTTCGTGTCCCGAATAAAAAAGATCAAATATGGAAGAGAATTGTATGAGGTTGATTTAAGACTTATGGAAATTTATCGTGTAGTCGCTATGATTTTATCAAGCTTCTGATAAAGTTCCATTGAATTTAAATCCGAGAACATCCTTCACTCACCATCGATCTTTCTTACTAACTTTGATAACATACTTGACAAGTTTCAAGATGGTTATCTTTAACATCTAACAATTGACTTTAATTTCCGCAATTTATTATATTGCTCTTTATATTTTGCTTTATGCTTTATCATTTCATCATATTTACATTCCGTTATTTTCTCTTTGTCCATTTGGACACTATGTTAATGTTTCCGCTATTTTCTTTTGTCCACTTGGACCATACTTTACTTTTATGCTAAAACATTAATAAACAACAAAAAAATCTAAAAAACACATAAGGCTCTCTTTCGGACTATTGGTTACTATCCCGAGCATTTTGGAGATTTGGACTTATGGACTTAGTGCCTCTGGACCCTGTTATGATATTGTTACTCTGTTATTCTGTCTGTCTGACATTGGATTGTTGTATGTTTGTGTATGCAGGTATTTCCTTGAAAGTCCTTGATGGTTAATTCTAAGGCATTGAGATAAGGATTTTACCCGAAAACAGCCGTTACTCTGCCCGATTTTCGTCAGAATTTTAATGTGCTTAATGCAAAAGTGGTGCTAAGATAATAAGTTCATCTGGATCCCCAAGTAATGTGTTGGTTTAGTGTTCGATATTCCAAAGGATGGGAAATCTACCTTGACTCTTAATGTCAAGTGTTGGCTTCTTATTTCGGTTAGACCGTTCTTTTCCTTAACTTTTATCTTACGCAATAGGATAGCCTCTTCATCTCCTCCCCTTCTTTAATTTTCAAAATCTTCTCCCTTTTTTCAAAACCTTCTCATGTTTGTAAAATCTCTTTAAAACCTTTCTTTAAAATATCTTTAGCCCTTAGTGGCTATTCTTCAAAATTTAGACATGATTAATTGTTCAAACAAGTGGTTATACCCCACGATTTTGAAATTGATTGATATAATGAGATCTTTTCCGCGTGAGAGAGCTAGTGGGATACTCGTTGATTTTATCCGAGTTGGAGCCCTTCTTTCATTTGCGATGCAAAGAACTCGTTTGTTCTCATGCTCAAGATCAATGGCTGAGTATTTATCTCCGACGATGATAAAGTGTTTATTCATTTTTAAAAATGTTTTCCCTTTTAAGCGAAACTACATTAGCTCTGACTTCTCCATTGCACCGAGGAGGTATGTAGGCACAAGGCTTAATGTCTTGCCGAGCTTATTATAAAATAAAACAAACCCTTTTTTAGCACACACGACACAGATTTTCAAAAAGGTTCCTGTGGAATACCACAGATATGAGGGGTGCTTAAAACCTTCCCCTTGTATAATCAACACCCGAACCTGAGTTCTCTTTTTGTTTTAAAAAAACAAACTTTGGGTTTTACGTTCTTTTCCCTTTTTATTTTGGAAACAATAAAGTGCGGTGGCGATTTCAAATAAAATATTGAGTCGAGTCAATCCTATGGCTTCGATCTCAGATTTTCCCCGCTACAGAAAAATGGCGACTCCACTGGGGACCCAGTTTTAAGTTTGTTAAGCCTATTTTTTTTTATCTGTGTGTTTTTATCTGTATATATTGTTGTGTGCTTTGTTTGTTTATCTTCTTTTTTTTTTCTTTTTGGTGCTCGATGGTTCCTCTGTGATGAGATAAAGTTCTAAACCGGACTTTGGTGAGTAACTTGAGATAGGAGGTGGTTAGACCAATAGTCGCATGTCAGGAGAAATCCTTACCATGAGCGTCATATGGTGGAACCCCAATCAGTGAAGGCCTCATGGAACGTGGTAGATGTTGTTACGAACCATCGTAAGAATGCTATTACTTTCAATAGTGAGTGTCCGTAGAAGCTGAATGGCCTAGAACCTTTTTAACCCATCTAAGCCTTTTTTAGGATGTAGTGCAGAAACAAGATCAAGTACCAATTTGAGCTTGTTGTCATGCGATACTACGCTCAGACGAGGTCTTTTTAGCCATGTTATTGGCGCCCATGAGCAATTGTGCGTGCCGGTAATATCCGATAGAAGATTGAAAACTCTGGGAACCTCTGTAGAACCCGATTGGCAGGTACAAAATTCCCTAGAACACACCTTGTGGGATGGGTAGACCCATGGCTCCATGCTCGTGATGTCGAACCTTTGAACCTGGATTGTGTGATTTTGTGTGATTTGATGTGATCTTGTGTGCTCTTGATTGTGGTTGATGCATAAACCATGCATTCATGCATCCATAAAAAAAAATGTCTTTCACAAATGGTTTTCAAGGAACTTAGAGACTTTTTTTGTAAACATCACAGGCACCATGGATCAAAAGAGAAGCATCAAGAAGTATACTTTCAGGAATTCAAGTACAAAAGAGTTGAAAGAGCTAGCAACTTTGGTTCCTAATCTTGACAACTTCAAAAACTGTTATGGGAAATTGATCTCTATCTTGAAGACCAAAGTGGAAAAGGGGATTCTTGAGACTCTTGTGCAGTTTTATGATCCGGTTTATCATTGTTTCACCTTTCCGAATTATCAGCTTATGCCCACTTTGGAGGAGTATTCTTATTGGATTGGTTTGCCAGTTACGAATGATATACCGTTTAGTGTTCTAGAGAAAGAGCCTAAGGTTGATGAGATAGCAGAGCTTCTTCAGTTGAAGATATCATATGTGAAAGCAAACATGACCAAAAAAGGAGGAATTTGGGGGTTGACTTCTAAGTTCTTGATTGGAAAGGCTCCTATGTTGGCTAGTAAAGGAAGTATGATTGCTTTTGAGACATTTTGCGCCTTGCTCATCTATGGTTTGATACTCTTTCCCAACATTGACAACTTTATCGATGTTAATGCTATTCGGATCTTCATGATTGGGAATCTTGTGCCTACTTTGCTTGGGGATACTTATCATTCCATTCACCATAGGACTGATAAGAAAGATGGACTTATCAATTGTTGCACTCCTTTGCTCTATAAGTGGTTTATTTCGCACTTACCTCAGACTAAGAATTTCTTGAGCAATCCTGATGGTCTCTCATGGTCTCAGAAGATCATGCCTCTTACTAATGGGAATATCCATTAATGGTATAATCCCGCTTATGACATTGGTGAGATTATTGATAGTTGTGGAGAATTCTCTAATGTACCTCTTCTTGGTATACAAGGAGGAATTACCTACAATCCCATTCTTGCAAGGCATCAATTTTGTTACCCCATGAAGGATCGACCTGCTAGTATTCTCGTGTCAGGAATCTTCTATCTTAATCAGGATGGAGATTCGGATATGAGAAATCGGTTTGTGCGTGCTTGGCACCATGTTGATAGGAAGAGACATTTGGGAAAGAAACAGTGTGTTGCTCTCAAAGACTATACTGATTGGGTTCGAGCTAGAGCTCATACTTTTCAGATGTCGTACTTACTCGAGGAGCCCTCTCTACCCATTGCTCCACCATTGTCTTCCACTATTCCCGTCGAGAGTATTGAAGAGCACTTAGAGCTCGTGACTAAGTTGAGAATGGAAAGAGATGCTTGGGAGAAGAAGTTTCATGCTTCGAAAATTGAGAATAAAGAGTTGAAGATACATTTGAAAGAAAAGGACGAAATGCTTATATCTAAGATGAGTGGTTGTTGGAGAAGGATGATCAGATTCGTCGTCAAGAAGAGCTACTTCAACAACATGGTGAAAAGAGAAAGAGACAACAAGAGGATTTATTTTCCTCTGGTAGTCATGAAGATTCATTCGCATGGAAGGAAGTTGCTGATAAGCTGATGGTCGAGAAGACTCATTTGAAGGCCTTTAATGAAGACGAATTGGAGAAGCTCCATAGGAAGCTGCAGAGAGGAGTTGGATCTTCGTCAGAGGCGTTCCCTTCTAGTTTTTAGTTTTTCCGTTGTTTTGTAATTTTGGATCTTTGAATCCTTTTGTAAGCTTTTCCATTACTAATGAAAGAATGTTGCTATGTTTTATGTTGTTTTTGCTAATGTTTACAATTAATGTCTTAAATTCCTCGAAAACCAATAAAAATCATTTGCATTGCATTTCATGCATCATTCCGCATCTTGGTCTTGCTTCCGAGAGTATTCCCGAGGTCTTATTCAGTGTTCTTCATACAGAATCAAGTTGTCTCACCGGTATAACACTCGAGCTAACTGCAAGAAGAAGATGGAAGGTCTTGAACAAGAGAATCGTGAGCTGCGTGAAGAGGTTGTTACTTTGAGATCTGGTGTGGAACGTCTCACTGCTCTAGTTGAGACATTGATGGCTGCTCAGACTCAGAATCAGAATCAGGTTTCTCCTCCCAATGCCCAAGCTCAGGGTCAGGCCACTGTGATTTCTGAAATTGCTACTACAACCATTCCTGTTGTTCCTGTTGGTGCTACTCAGCAACGTATGCCTAATGGATATCCCTGGGGCATGCCTGAAGGTTATCTAACTGTTCCTGAGATGACTCATCCTTTGACTCCTGTTATGGTCAACACGTCTCCTATTGTTCATACTGGTCCTTTTGTCCCAGAGCCCATTTATGATGCTGCACCAAGTAAAGGTTTGGGTATCCATGACATAATGGATGGTTTCCAAGATCCGTTTGAAGAACTGCAGATAGAGATGAAAGCCTTGCGTGGGAAAGAATTGTTTGGAAAGAATGTGCATGATCTTTTCCTTGTTCCCAATGTGAAAGTACCTGTTAAGTTCATGTTGCCTGAATTCGAGAAGTATAAGGGAAATTCCTGTCCTCAAGCACATTTGGTGATGTATGTAAGGAAGATGTCCACTCACACTGATGATCAACGTCTGTTGATCCATTATTTCCAAGACAGTTTGACTGGAGCTGCTTCTAAGTGGTATATGGGCCTTGATAGCACCCATATTCGCACTTTTAATGATTTAGCTGAGGCATTTGTGAAGCAATACAAGTATAATGTGGACATGGCTCCTGATTGAGATCAACTGCGAGCTATGATGCAGAAAGAAAAGGAATCCTTCAAGGAATATGCTCAGAGATGGCGTGAGGTTGCCGCCCAAGTGACTCCTCCGATGGAAGAAAAAGAGATGACTAAGATTTTCCTGAAAACTCTTGGCCCATTTTACTATGAGAAGATGATTGCGAGTGCTCCAGTAGACTTCACTGAAATGGTGGGTATGGGTGTTAGTTGATCCAGAAATCAACCTCAACAAGTGGCATCAGTGACTCCTGTTGTGAATTCAGTGCCTGTAGCTCCTGTTAACCAACAACCAGCAAGGCAGAATCCGTATCCTCGAATTAATTTTGATCCAATCCCCATGACGTACACTGAACTGTATCCTGCTCTAATTCATAAGAAGTTGGTTCAACCAAGGCCACCGCCTCCCGTTCCAAAGAAACTCCCTTGGTGGTATAAAGCTGATGCCACTTGTGCTTTTCATCAGAATGCTCCTGGGCATGACTTAGAGAATTGCTGGCCTCTAAAGAACGAAGTTCAGAGATTGGTTCGTTCTGGAATGCTTTCTTTCCGTGATATTGGTCCCAATGTGCAGAACAATCCATTGCCAACTCATGAAGCATCTGCTGTGAACATGGTGCATAGATGCCCTGGAAAGTATAAGATTTATCGTGTGGAACACATCAGAGGATCATTGGTGGAGATGCATGCCACTCAGTGTGAATATAGTCATTATGAGCATAATCATGCTGCTTGTAGGATTTGTTCAGTCAATCCTCGAGGGTGTAATATTGTGAGAAGAGATTTACAAGAGATGATAGATCAAAGGCTCATTGATATTTTGAGGGACAGAGATGAAGATGATGTCAATATGATTGAGCCGTGCTTTGAAATTCCGGAATGTGTAGAAATTGGTTATTATGGAAAAGCTGCTGTAGAACCTCTTGTGATATGTCTGCCTGGATCTGTACCTTATAGTTCTGATAAAGCTGTACCCTACAGATACAATGCCACCATGCTGGAAGCCGGAAAAGAAGTCGAGATTAAGCCTCTGTCTTCTGTTGAGAATATAGCGGATGTCAGTAGAGTGACTAGAAGTGGGCGAGTTTTTACTCAGCCCCAAGCAGTTGTGGATGTCCAGAGGAATCCTACTCGAGTGCCTGTGAATGATGCGACAAAAGTTAATGAAGGGTCGTCTTCAGGAAAGGAAATGGATGAGATTTTGAAGCTTATCAAGATGAGTGATTATAAGATCGTGGATCAGTTGCATCGCACTCCGTATAAGATCTCTATAATGGAATTACTGACGAGTTCTCCTGCTCATAGGGATTCTTTGATGAAGATACTTGATCAAGCCTTTGTAGATCATGATGTGACGCTAGATCAGTTTAATGGGGTTGTGAGTAATATCACCGCATGTAACAATTTGAGCTTCAGTGATGAAGATTTGCCTTAGGAAGGAAGAAATCATAATTTGGCTTTGCACATCTCTGTCAGTTGCAAGGAGGACTCAATGTCTAATGTGTTGATCGATATTAGCTCATCGCTGAATGTCATGCCAAAATCCACTCTTGCTAAGCTGTCTTATGGTGGCACACCGATGAGATTTAGCAATGTTATTGTGAAGGCTTTTGATGGATCAAAGAAATCAGTGGTCGGAGAGGTTGATTTGCCCATTTGTATTGGACCGTTTGTCTTCAAGATTACTTTTCAAGTGATGGACATATTTCCTGCATACAGTTGCTTATTGGGACGCCCATGGATCCATGAAGCTGGGGCAGTTACTTCGAATCTTCACCAGAAATTGAAATTTGTGAAAGATGGAAAGATGGTTGTCGTGAATGGAGAACAAGCTTTGCTGATTAGTCATCTCTCTTCATTCCGTACTATAGAAGCTGATGAAGTGGTCATTGGAACTGCGTTCCAAGCCCTGTCTGTTAATGATGAATTCAAAAAGGATGAAGCTTCCATTGTCTCCTTCAAAGATGCTCAGCTAGTGGTTCAGAATTGACATTCAGGAGTCTGGGGACAAGTGGTAAGTCTGCAAGAGAACAAGAATAGAGCTGGTTTGGGATTTTCTGCCTCAGGCAAGTCTGTGATGAAGCCTGAATCTGCTTTTCGTCCTTATCAAGAGATATTTCATAGTGCTGGGTTCCTACATCCGACTCCTCCAGAGGTGGACGCTATCATTGAAGATGAACCCGAGCCAGAAGTGCCAAACTATGTGACCCATGGAAAGATGATCAAGAACTGGATCACCATTGATGTTTCTGATTGTACTCATGCTTCAAAGTAATTTGCTTTTATGTTTTTCAAAATCCTTTCATTCTGCCCAAGATGAAAGTGAAATTGTTGGGGCTTTTTTCTGTTTGTTTTAATCATTAAAATCATCAATAAAAGTCATTTTGTTTCTGCATATATATGCTTTTTACCTTTTTGTTTTTTCTAGAAAGTGGTAACACAAAAAACCTTTAAAAATATGTTTTCATTTGCCATAATCTGCACAATTACATGATTGCATATATCTTTCCTTTTCCTGAAATAATAATCACTTGTGCAGATTAATCACTAAAACCGTTGAAAGTAATGACCCTGCACCCTCTCCCAACTTCGAGTGTCCTGTGTATGAGGCGGAAGAAGAGAGTGATGAATGTATTCCTGATGAGATTTCCAGACTGCTTGAGCACGAGGAAAACACCATTCAGCCGTATAAAGAGCCGTTAGAAATCATCAACTTGGGTTCTGAAGAGGATAAAAAGGAAGTCAAGATTGGGGCACTGCTTGGTCAAGATGTTAAGAAGAGGATTGTAGAGCTTCTTAAAGAGTATGTTAACATTTTTGCGTGCTCCTACCAAGACATGCCTGGGTTGGACACAGATATTGTGGAGCATCGTTTGCCATTGAAACCAGAATGTCCTCCTATCAAGCAAAAGCTAAGAAGAAGTCATCCCGATATGGCGGAGAATATTAAGAATGAGGTCTTGAAGCAGATAGATGCAGGTTTTCTTGTCACTTCTGTATATCCTCAATGGATTGCCAATATTGTGCCTGTTCTGAAGAAAGACGGAAAAGTTCGCATGTGTGTTGATTATAGAGATTTGAATAAAGCCAGTCCGAAAGATGATTTTCCTCTACCTCACATTGATATGTTGGTAGATAGTACGGAAAAGTTAGAGGTTTTCTCCTTCATGGATGGTTTTTCAGGATACAACCAGATTAAGATGGCACCTGAAGACATGGAAAAGACAACCTTTATTACGCCATGGGGGACATTATGCTACAAAGTAATGCCTTTTGGGTTGAAGAATGCTGGCGTGACGTATCAGAGGGCCATGACCACTCTTTTCCATGATATGATGCACAAAGAAATTGAGGTTTATGTGGATGACATGATTGCCAAGTCTCAGTCAGAAGAGGGGCACATGGAAGATCTTTTAAAGTTGTTTCAGCGTTTGAGAAAGTATCGTCTCCGCTTAAATCCAAACAAATGCACTTTTGGTGTCCGTTCCGGAAAATTATTGGGTTTCGTTGTCAATCAGAAGGGAATTGAAGTGGATCCTGATAAAGTCAAAGCAATTCAGGAAATTCCAGTACCAAAGACTGAGAAACAAGTGAGAGGTTTCCTCGGACGTTTGAATTATATCTCCAGGTTCATTTCCAATATGACTGCTACTTGTGAGCCAATCTTCAAGCTGTTAAAGAAAAATCAAGGATGTGTGTGGAATGAAGATTGTCAGAAAGCTTTTGACAACATCAAAGAATATCTGCTTGAACCCCCCATTTTGCTCCCTCCAGCTGAGGGAAGACCTCTGATTATGTACCTCACAGTACTTGAGAATTCAATGGGATGTGTGTTGGGTCAGCATGACGAGTCTGGTCGAAAAGAGTATGCAATATACTACCTTAGCAAAAAGTTTACCGAGTGCGAAACAAGATACTCGCTGCTTGAGAAAACTTGCTGTGCTTTGGTGTGGGCTGCTCACCGACTGAGACAGTATCTGTTGAACCACACCACCCTATTGATTTCCAAAATGGATCCAATTAAGTACATATTTGAAAAACCTGCATTGACCGGAAGGATTGCTCGCTGGCAAATGCTGCTATCTGAATATGATATTGAATACCGAGCTCAAAAAGCTGTGAAAGGAAATGTGTTGGCAGAGTATCTCGCTCACCAACCAATTGATGACAGTCAATCTATCAGAATGGACTTCCCGGATGAAGATATAATGTATTTGAGAGCTCAAGATTGGGATGAGCCGTTGCCAGAGGAAGGACCAGATCCTGGATCCAAATGGGGTTTAATTTTTGATGGAGCTTCTAATGTTCATGGCCATGGTATTGGTGTTGTTATTATCACTCCGCAAGGTTCACATGTTCCTTTCACTGCAAGGATATGTTTTGATTGTACAAATAATATTGCTGAATATGAAGCTTGCATCATGGGACTTGAAGAAGCCATTAATCTGAGAATTAAGATTCTTGATGTTTATGGAGATTCCGCGCTTGTGATTAATCAGATTAAAGGAGAATGGGAAACTCGTCATCCTAGTTTAGTCCCTTACAAAGATTACACCAGAAGGCTGTTGACATTTTTCAACAAAGTTGAATTCCACCACATCCCTAGAGATGAGAATCAGATGGCTGATGCTTTAGCCACATTGTCTTCCATGTACAAAGTGAATTTCCATAATGAGGAGCCTCGGATTACAATCAGGCGTCTTGATAGACCTGCTCATGTATTTGCAGTTGAGGAATCAGCAGATGAGAAGCCTTGGTACTTCGATATTAAGCATGTCCTTCAGACCCAAGAGTACCCACTTGGGGCATCAAATAAGGATAAGAAAACTTTGAGGAGATTGGCTGGCAGTTTCTTCATCAATGCGGATGTTTTGTATAAGAGAAATTATGAAATGGTTCTGCTCTGATGCGTGGATAGACACAAAGCAGACATGTTGATGCGGGAAATTCATGAAGGTTCTTTTGGGACTCATGCCAATGGACATTCGATGGCTAAAAAGATGCTTAGAGCAGGTTACTATTGGCTGACAATGGAATCTGATTGCTACAAATTTGTAAAGAAGTGTCACAAGTGTCAAGTGTACGCTAACAAGATTCATGTGCCTCCGACATTTCTCAATGTTATTTCGTCTCCATGGCCTTTCTCTATGTGGGGTATTGATATGATTGGCATGATTGAACCCAAGGCTTCAAATGGACATCGATTCATCCTAGTAGCAATTGATTACTTTACCAAGTGGGTAGAAGCTGCTTCATATGCTAATGTAACAAAACAAGTTGTGGTTAGATTTATCAAGAACAACATCATCTGCAGATATGGTGTACCGAGCAAGATCATTACTGATAATGGCTCGAATCTGAATAATAGCATGATGAGAGAACTGTGTGAAAGTTTCAAAATTGAACATCACAACTCTTCGCCTTATAGGCCCAAGATGAATGGAGCTGTTGAAGCAGCAAATAAGAATATTAAGAAGATTGTGCAAAAGATGGTTGTTACGTACAAGGACTGGCATGAGATGCTCCCATTTTCTTTGCATGGGTACCGTACCTCTGTTCGTACTTCAACCGGGGCAACCCCCTTTTCTTTGGTTTATGGTATGGAGGCAGTGCTCCCCGTCGAGGTTGAGATTCCATCATTAAGAGTTTTAATGGAAACCAAGTTATCTGAGGCTGAATGGTGTCAGAGCAGGTTTGATCAATTGAATTTGATAGAAGAAAAGAGAATGAAGGCTTTATGCCATGGTCAGTTATACTAGAAAAGAATGAAGAAAGCTTTTGATAAGAAGGTTCGACCTCGTATATTCAGAGAAGGCGACCTCGTGCTCAAAAGGATCTTGTCTTTCACCTTCGATTCAAGGGGCAAGTGGACTCCTAATTTTGAAGGACCATATGTTGTTAAGAAAGCCTTCTCTGGCGGTGCATTAATTCTTGCAACTATGGATGGAGAAGAGCTCCCACGTCCCGTGAATGCTGATGTAGTCAAGAAATACTTCGCCTAAAAATAAATAAAAGAACAGCTCGCTAAGTTGAAAACCCGAAAGGGCGGATTAGGCAAAAAAGAGCGTCTCGGTGGATTGAAAACCCGAAAGGGCGGTCCAGGCTAAAATTAGAGACATAAATAGAATAAAAACCCGGTGGATTGAAGACCCGAAAGGGCGATCCAGGCAAAAGTTAGGGATTCATGGCAAGTAACTACATCAGACAAGACTTGATCATCAGCAGTCATCTGTTTATCATAAAGAAGTTCAACACATTTCAACGGAAGCCTTTGCTCAGGAATTCCAAGTTGAGAGAGAGAGGATAGGGTCATTACATTTCAATGTACCTTTTCCACAAAATTACCACTTTCCAAACTTTGTAATAATCCATGGGGTCTTGCCTTTTGCAGGCTACCATTCTATTAAAAAAGTTTGAGCCTTTACCTTTTATTGGCAATCTTATTTCTTTCATATCTCTCAAAATGTCATTTATTGTTGATAGTAATTTTTGAAACAAAAAGAAAATTGATCTCAACAAAATCTTTTTTGAAATATATTAAAAGGAAGTTTTACTTTGATTCATGAGTGCATTACAAGGAATGGATATGTTGATATATTCATGTGCAAAAGAGTAAGAATGTATTCCAGTTGGTGTACCTTTGGCCTGGTTCAAATATGATGTAGAACTCAGCAATTTTGTTCTCTCAGCTCCAATGTTTCCTCAGTATTAGGTAGCATTTATTCTGAAGCCATCAAGAGTATGTTGTAGCAATTTTCGATCCTGTTTGTGGATGATACCTCGAGTTACTCAGCTCGAGACATGCTTATTTTTGTACTCTATCTCTTGAGTTAATCCTTGCGCTAAGTTTTGGCAGCATATGCATCATTAACATGCATCAAAAATAGTCATGCATTCACATTTGCTATCATGAAGTTTACTGTCAAATTAGATTGCTCTTTCATTTAGAGTGTCTTTAGGCAGAAAATACTCACTTTCCTTGAAATCACCACTGATTTTGTTTCTATGTGGATAATATGTTTCAGTGACTCTGTTCAGAATGCTTACGAATAGAAATCTAGTGAGTTATTCCCTCACTTGATCTGGTCTTATTTGGCAGCTTCTTTCCATTTGGCCATGGATTGAATTGTGGTCGCTGGATGAGGAATATTGAAATTCTGCATTTGTGTTTGCACCCTTAAAAAAAGAAAAGCAAAGTATTATTGATTGATCTCCACCGTCAGTGGTACGTCGGTGCATCTCTTTAACACCTTCAGTGGAACGTTGGTGTATTTTGTATCTTCATCGTCAGTGGTACGTCGATGTATATCTCTTTCATATCATCAGTGGAACGATGGTATATTTTATCATCAATGGCACGGCGGTATATCTCTTTTCTACCTCCAGTGGAACGTTGGTAGCTCACCTTCAGTGGAACGTTGGTGTATTTTGTATCTTCATCGTTAGTGGTACGTCGATGTATATCCCTATCATATCATCAGTGGAACGATGGTATATTTTATTGGCAATGGCACGGCGATACATCTCTTTAACACCTTCAGTGGAACGTTGGTGTATCTTGTTATATCTTCATCGTCAGTGGTACTTCGATGTATTTCTCTTTTCATATCATCAGTGGAACGATGGTATATCTTATCGTCAATGGCACAGCAATACATCTCTTTTCTACCTCCAGTGGAACGTTGGTAGCTCACCTTCAGTGGAGCGTTGGTGTAGTTTTGTATCTTCATCATCAGTGGTACGTCGATGTACATCTCTTTTATATCATGAGTGGAAAGATGGTATATGTTATCGTCAACGGTACGGCGGTACATCTCTTTTATACCTTCAGTGGAACGGTGGTATATGTTATCGTCAATGGCACGGCGGTACATCTCTTTTATACCTTCAGTGGAACATTGGTAGCTCATTGTCAGTGGTACGTCGATGTATATCTCTTTAAACACTTCAGTGGAACGATGGTATATTTTATCGTCAATGGTACGGCGTTACATCTCTTTTCTGCCTCCAATAGAACATTGGTAGCTCACCTTCAGTGGAACGTTGGTGTATTCTCATCGTCAGTGGTACGTCGATGCATTTTTATTCATATCATCAGTGGAACGATTGTGTGTTTTCTGTTAATGAAAGATCGGTATTTTGATTCCCCAGTGAAAGAGGATACATATTTTATCATCCCTAGTGAAAGGTGATGCTTTAACCTCTCTGGTACGAAATGTTTTCACCAGTGAAGTTTCGTTTCCCAGCAGAATCTCGTCTCTCCAACAAAGTCTTGTCTTCCCCAGCGGAGTTCTTCCTGTAAGGCATTTGTTTTCCCCAATGGAGTTCATTTTCCTCCCCAGTGGTGTCTTGTTTCATCATCATCATACGCATTCATTAAACATTGCAGTGCACACGAGTCTTGTTTTCCACTAAATACATCAACACAATCTCATTTCGTTCATCCCTTTCTCGAGGCCTGAAAGGATATTTCTCTATATCTAATGATCTAACAACCATTAGAGTAGACAATGTGTCATACCCCAATTTTTGACCCTAAGATCATACATCATTTGCATATCAATCATCAATCAAGAAGTTTTCAACTTAGAACTCTACTTGTGATGTTGTGTACAATTCATCTGCAAAGGAATCATCAAGCACCAATGTTTTTCTTGTATATGTTGTTTTACTAACCAAAATACCAAAAATATTGCCTTGTGCTTTTGTATGTTTGTGTTTTGTAGGTACCAAGTCAAAGTATCCTTTAAAAAGGGCATTTTTCAACAATTTCACTGTGCAAATCGATTTGCATAACGTGTAAATCGATTTACACAACTGATTTTGCCCAGATTTTGCTTCTTCCATCAGTGCAAATCGATTTGCATAAGGTGTAAATCGATTTACACAACTGTTTTTGCCCCAGATTTTGCCTTTTTTCAGCAATGTAAATAGATTTGCATAAAGTGTAAATCGATTGCACCAGTGCGAATTTTGAAAAATGAAGGCAAATTTCAGCTTTTGGAAGTGTTGACATCATTTGCAAGCATGGGAAGCATGACTTAGCTCTTGTATTTGATTACCTACATCATTTAATCATAAACCCTCATGTGATTGCATCAATACCATTGGATCTCTTTTTTGGCTCCAAAACCATTTCCCAAGCCTAATTCTATTTTCTATTCCTAACTCCAAGCCACAAAATTTCCCAAGCCTAAGTGCTATAAATTGAGCCATTCCCCTCTTCATTTTTCAAGCTTTGATAGCCAAGAAAACTCTTGCTCTTTCTCTCCTCATCTCTTCCAGAACCCTCACTCAAAGCTCTCTTCTTCTTCCATAAAAATTAGTGAGTCACATCTTGAACCTCACTAATTTAGAGCTAAACCTCCATCTAAACATCACTTTCTTCATCAATTGTGAGATATCAAGGCTTGTGGTTGTGTGTTCTTGAAGAAGATTCAAAGTTTGTGAAAGATTTGGTAAAATTCTAGATCCTTTCCATAATCCAAGATGTGATCCATTGTTTTTTATGTTTGATGCACCTTTGGTGCTACATTGCTGAGTTTTGCTTGCTTACTTGATACATTTTCGTGCACAAATTGATCCAAGATCACAAGGTGTTTGGTTTTATGTTTAAACAAGTTTTCTTCTCTTTATTTGCTGTTTTTTTGAAAACTGTGTTGTGCAAATCGATTTACATCTGGTGCAAATCGATTTGCATAACTAAAAACTGCGCAGATTTGAAAATAGAGTTATGTAAATCGATTTACACTCTGTGCAAATCGATTTACATCTGAGCAGAATGTATTTTTTGCCTTTTTTTTAACTTGTTTTTGGTTCTAACTCATCTTCTACTCCTTTCTTTTGATATTTTCTTTGAATCACAAGTTAGAGGCCTAATTTCTCTCTAATTTCAATGGACTTAGGGCGTCGATAGGATGAGAATTCAAATCCGCAAAATTAAGTGATTGAAATTATGGATGAAAGGAGCCTTTGAATGTGGTTCCATCTTTTATTTCTTTTTATTTTGATCGTGAAAGTCTTAATGCCTTGAGAATTCTTATGGATTCTTGGTAAAGACTAGATCGCTCCCTATTTTTCTTTTCGTGCGGTATTGCTTCCGGAGAGTGATCTACATATCACTTCTCTCGCATGCATTAGCACATAAAGTTTTGACCGGCCTCGTTGTAGGGTGATTTCTACATAAATCACTTGGCGATCTTCTTAACATAGCGCAATATTTCGTGTCCCGAATAAAAAAGATCAAATATGGAAGAGAATTGTATGCGGTTGATTTAAGACTTATGGAAATTTATCGTGTAGTCTCTATGATTTTATCAAGCTTCTGATAAAGTTCCATTGAATTTAAATCCGAGAACATCCTTCACTCACCATCGATCTTTCTTACTAACTTTGATAACATACTTGACAAGTTTCAAGATGGTTATCTTTAACATCTAACAATTCACTTTAATTTCCGCAATTTATTATATTGCTTTTTATATTTTGCTTTATGCTTTATCATTTCATCATATTTACATTCCGTTATTTTCTCTTTGTCCATTTGGACACTATGTTTATGTTTCCGCTATTTTCTTTTGTCCACTTGGACCATACTTTACTTTTATGCTAAAACACTAATAAACAACAAAAAAATCTAAAAAACACATAAGGCTCTCTTTCGGACTATTGGTTACTATCCAGAGCATTTTGGAGATTCGGACTTATGGACTTAGTGCCTCTGGACCCTATTATGATATTGTTACTCTGTTGTTATTTTGTCTGTCTGGCATTGGATTGTTGTCTGTTTGTGTATGCAGGTATTTCCTTGAAAGTCCTTGATGGTTAATTCTAAGGCATTGAGATAAGGATTTTACCCGAAAACAGCCGTTACTCTGCCCGATTTTCGTCAGAATTTTAATGTGCTTAATGCAAAAGTGGTGCTAAGATAATAAGTTCATCTGGATCCCCAAGTAATGTGTTGGTTTAGTGTTCGATATTCCAAAGGATGGGAAATCTACCTTGACTCTTAATGTCAAGTGTTGGCTTCTTATTTCGGTTAGACCGTTCTTTTCCTTAACTTTTATCTTACGCAATAGGATAGCCTCTTCATCTCCTCCCCTTCTTTAATTTTCAAAATCTTCTCCCTTTTTATAAAACCTTCTCATGTTTGTAAAATCTCTTTAAAACCTTTCTTTAAAATATCTTTTGCCCTTAGTGGCTTTTCTTCAAAAGTTTAGACATGATTAATTGTTGAAACGAGTGGTTATACCCCACGATTTTGAAATTGATTGATATAATGAGATCTTTTCCGCGTGAGAGAGCTAGTGGCATACTCGTTGATTTTATCCGAGTTGGAGCCCTTCTTTCATTTGCGATGCAAAGAAATCGTTTGTTCTCATGCTCAAGATCAATGGCTGAGTATTTCTCTTCGACGACGATAAAGTGTTTATTCGTTTTTAAAAATGTTTTCCCTTTTAAGCGAAACTACATTAGCTCTGACTTCTCCATTGCACCGAGGAGGTATGTAGGCACAAGGCTTAATGTCTTGCCGAGCTTATTATAAAATAAAACAAACCCTTTTTTAGCACACACGACACAGATTTTCAAAAAGGTTCATGTGGAATACCACAGATATGAGGGGTGCTTAAAACCTTCCCCTTGTATAATCAACACCCAAACCTGAGTTCTCTTTTTGTTTTTAAAAAAAAAACTTTGGGTTTTACGTTCTTTTCCCTTTTCTTTTGGAATCAATAAAGCGCGGTGGCAATTTCAAACGAAATATTGAGTCGAGTCAATCCTATGGCTTCGATCTCAGATTTTCCCTGCTACACAATGGATGATATTTGTCCATATAGAAGCATTTCAACACTTTTCTATATAACCTTCATGATGTACAAATTGTCCAAATTCTCAATTTGTAAGCCTACACATAATTTTGTTTATACTAGGTCCTTCATCTCAAATTCTTTCTTTAAGGAATTTATAGCTTTTGGAAGCTTTTCAGGAGTTCCAATAATATGTATGTCATTCACATAGATTAATATTATTGCAAATTCTTTTCCACATCATTTTATGAAAATACAAGTTCAAATTGAGTTATTTGTATATTCATCATTTAATAAATATTCACTGAGGCGATTATACCACATGCATCCAGATTTTTTCAACCCATAGAGAGACTTGTTCAATTTGATGTAGTAGTTTTCTCGAGATCCACAATTACGTTCCTCTAGTATATTGAACCCTTAAGGGAGTTTCATGTAAATGTCATTATTAAGTGAATCATATAAATAAGATGTCATTTCATCCATCATGTTCAAATTAAGCCCTTCATATGTTACAAGGCTAATTAATTATCAAAAATCGATTGAATCCACTACATGTGAATATGTTTTATCAAAATCAATCTTAGGTCTTTGTGAAAATCATTGAGCAATAAATTAAACTTTATATCATTCTTATTTTTCTTTTTCACAAAAACTCATTTATATCCAGTTAGTTTCACACCTTGAGGTGTTCGGACTACAGGTCCAAAAGTGAGTCACTTGTAAAGTGAGTTTAATTCTTCTTCAATTGAATATATTTATTTTGGCCAATTTTCACTTAGTCTACAATCTTTAATAGATTTGACTCATGATCCTCGTTATCATTGATCATTTGTAGCGCTATATTCTATACAAAGACATTGTCAATATTGACTTTGTTACGACCGACTTTAAATTTTAAGTTTATTAACCTAAATAAGAGAGTCGCCACCTATATTTATTCTATCCTAAGGATAAGGTTAAATACGGGAAAAAACCTAAATAAAGAAAATTCCAGGTAAGTTGAGAAATTAGGATTAAGGGAAGATGTTAGGCACCCTTAATCCTTCCTTAAGGTTTTAATGTCTCTTGGGTAAGGTTTTAAGGTCTCTTGGGTAAAGTTTTAATGTCTCTTGGGTAAGGTTTATGATAAATAGTTTGTGGTTAAAAATTGTAGTAAATAGTAGGGTAAAGAATAAGATCTTAAACCTAAAATTTTAGGAAAAGAGGACTCATTTTGGTTGCCTAAATGCCTACGTACCTCCTTATTGGAGGATCAGAGTCAACGTAGTTTGTTGTTTTGTTGGGTTTTTATGAGATTATATGCATTTTATTTATATTTGAATTGTTGAAGTGTTTTCGTAGTTCGTAGTTCGTAGAATCGTAGTTAACAAATGATTTTTAATATGGCATATAATCCCTATTTTTGATTTTTTTTGTATTTAGAAAAAAGTGTTTTAATTGAGTTAGAATAATTCTATTTTGCAATTTTAGTTGTGTTTTAGATATTTGATCAGTACGACATAAAGAATCGACCAATTCGAAGACGGAATGAAATAGATATTCATCCCATTACTTATTTGTTAAAGTGAGAATTTAGACAAGAATTATAAATTTATACAAAGTAAGATAGTAAGAAAAGAATTATTAGCATGGTTTTATAATTATATTTATATAATATAAACTTATAAAAAAACAAATAATAATATTTATATAAATATATTACAATTAGTATTCTAATAAATCAAAATAAAATATTTCTAAATATTTAAGTGAATTTTAATTATTGAAAACTAATTATATATCTAAATCATATTTATTAAATGAAATAAAACAATGTAGAATTAGGAAATTAAAATATTGTTACAGATTTAGACCAAATAGAATATATCAGGAAACATTAAATAAATATTATTTATTTAAATATTTTATATAAAAAAGGAAGTCAGAGAATATTAAGTAAAACTAATAATTATATTATTACTTAGATTAAGAAATAGATTATAAAATTTGACTAACAAAATAAAAGGAGGGTACGTTTTTGTGTTTATTATTAATATTTAGGGGTGTTATATTAGCGGGCTAGGCCCAAATGGGAATAGGATCTGTGGGACATGGCACGGGCAGGTGTACGGACTTAGGGTGGACTGGAGGATTATGATCGTTTGGTCCACAGAGTTACAATCTAGGACGTAAATCCAAAATAGGAGGATTGGAAGGCCTGCATGTGAAGTTGACCGAGGGGGTACGGTAAGGGACATGCACTGGATCGAAGTCCATGTGCATACCATGTGGCCATCAGAAGGCCACATGTCACAAACTTGATGGCTGAGGAGGAGTGTTATCTCCCCTAATCCTCAATCTTTATTTCATTTCTCTACTTCTTTTCTCTCTCTTCGGCCTCACTCACTCCCCCTCTCTCTCTCAACCCACCATCAAACCCAGAAAACAAACAGCCACCACCGGTTGGAAACAACCATAGTCGGTGGCTCTCCTCTCACCACCCCAAAAGCCACCGTAAAACCTAGTTTTCCGGTTGACAATCAACCAGAAACTTCAAACATTCATACAATTTGAACCCAGAAACCCTTAAATCAACAACCCTAACCCTTATTTAAGAACCCTAACCCCACGTGTGATGAACCCTAACCCTAATTCAAGCCCAGATCAACCCAAAATCCAAATGCAAACACGATTCAGAGTACAAAATTAAAAGCTAAGTGGTTACCAACTTTCCTTTCTCGTGTAATCTTGTCTTTTAGTCTCCGTATTTGCATTATGTTCCTTTCTCCTTCCTCCTTGCAGGTACGTCCAAACGGTGGTGGATGTGGTGGTGATCGGAAAATCGCGGACTCTCTCCTCCACTTTCTGATCCCCTTTTTTTCGTCCTCTTCTGATTATTTTTCCTCCCCCTCTTTAGATTGTTAGGTTTTAGTTTTATAGTATTTTTAGGATTGATTAATTACAAAATTAGTTTATTGTTCGTTAATATATGATTTGGTTCGATTTTGATTGTATTGATCTGACTTGATTTAGTGTATAATTGTAATGAATTTGAATGATTATCTGTATTATTTCTTATTGTTTTTTTTAGAATTTTTGGGTTTGAATCTCCTTCTAATGAACTAGGGTTTGTGGTGGTAGTGAGGGGTGGGCGGATGTAGCGGTAAAAAAATACTCGACTTGTTCACACACTCGAAATAAAACAGAGTCGCCACGAAATTTTATTTATCCCAAGAAGGAAAGGGAAAATACCAATAAAACCCGTGGGAGAAAACAAATGGATAAGATGGTATTCGCAACCAAATTTGGGTTCGGGAGTCGGTTATGCAAGGGGAAGGTATTAGCACCCCTCACATCCATCGTACTCGATGGTACCCATTTAGTTTCTTTATGTTTGTATGTTAGAGTGTTATTATGCGTTCTTCTAATTATTATGAGAAAAGAGAAAGGGGGTTTTATTTTTTTATTATTATTCTCGCCAAGATATCGCCTCTTGTTCCTACGTATTCCCTCGTGCCATGGAAAAGTCAGAGCATTCGTAGTTCGGGGACTACGAAATTGTTGGTTGATTTTAGCAAGAGGTACTCGATCGCGTTCAAATAGCAATAATATTACGCGTACGTGGATAAGAGATTTGTTTGCATCACTACAAGAATTTATAACTAAATCAAGATTAAAACAAGATTTTGGCCATCATCGCATTCGAGTGGAAAACATTCTATCTTCACATGTGGAAGTATGTTTGCATTTGAAATTGACTAAGCGTCTCATTTCTGAAAAAGGTTTTAAGAGGAAAAGCCAAGATGGCAAAAAGATTTGAATGAAATTGAGGTGATAGAGTATGAGTGTTGAACACTTGAGTCCTAACAACTCATATATTCAACACTTAGGAAGAGATTAGAACTGAACTTCCATCTTTCCATTTAACTCTTTTATTAAGAAAAAAAAAGTGGCGAGTTTAAAGTTGATTTTATTGAGTATGAGTGTTGAACACTTGAGTCCTAACAACCCACATATATAACACTTAGGAAAAGATTAGAACTAAACTTCTATCTTTTCCATTTAACGTTTTATTGAAAAGAAGTGAGACGAGTTTAAAATTGATTTTATTGAGCATGAGTGTTGAACACTTGAGTCCTACCAACCCACATATACAACACTTAGGAAAAGATTAGAACTGAACTTCCATCTTTTCCATTTAACGCTTTTATTGAAAAAAAGTGAGACGAGTTTAGTTTTGACGCATTATAGACAGATGAGCATCAAATACTCATGAGAGAGATAGGAACTGAACTTCCCACTTTCTCGTTTTGTCGTTTATTGAGTCAAACCATTCTCCGTTTATTTCAAAGCATTTTGATTGGATTGTAACCATTTGAATAGTTAAGTCAAAAGACTCGTGTTCAATTAGTTAAAGTGGAGATAAGAACTGAACTTCCCACTCCTCTATTCAATCTTATTTGATTAAAAGATTTTTGAAAAAGAACTCGACATTGCATCCAGATTTTATTGAAGAAAGACTTGCTTCTTAGGTTTTCATATTTTTGAAAATGATTATTTATAAAAAAGGTAAACAACTTGGGCTAAAGGATGAGCCCATTTTCCTACTGCATTCAGGCGCTTGGGGGTGAGATAATCAGGAAAAAAACAAAACCCAAAGGAATGGGCCAATCAGTGAGCCCACTCGGATCAACACATGGGTCCAGTGGCGGAGCTAGAAAAAATATAAAGCCTAGGAAAAAATTTAACGATCGTAAATTCACATGGTATATAATATATAAATAGTCATCAATCAAAACAAAAGGGACTCGTCACTTTGTCAACAAAAATATAGTTTAAAATAAAAGAAATAAACATAAACCTACAACAGCGGGTTAAATAAAATTACGAGGCAAGTGTCCTTTTCGAGACTTATTTGCAGTGAATGTTTGAATAATATCAATATCATCAAGTGACTTGAATATCTCCCGCTCGGTGTAACATACCATCAAGTCATTGAACCATACATCGTTGATCTTATTGCGCAATTTAGACTTGATAAACTTCATTGCTGAAAAAGATCTTTCAACGGATGCTGTCGACACCGACAATATCAAAGCTAACTCAATAAGTTTATAAACCAATGGAAATACCAAATTCTTCTTAGTTTGAACCATCTTCATAGCCAAACTTATAACATCTTCACAAGTGGAAAATGAAGAATTTCTTTTCACTTGAAGCACATAAGTTTCTAGTTGATCCCTAATTGTTCCTCGGTCGTCATCAGAAAAGTCTACATGATAAATATCATCAAGATGAGCAAGCTTATCAACATAAAAATTTGAGAAAGAGTTCTTGGGGTCAAGACATGAAAAACAACCGAGTATAATATTACTTCCTTCACTAAAGCGGTGATCCATCTCCACGCATAATTTATCAATAGCAACATAAAAAATCTCTACACAGTAATGATGCAGATTAGTGATAGTCCTCCCTTCTGCTCTTGAACGACCTCGGACCGGTATTTCGTCATCCATATTTGGTACCGGAATACTTTTAGCAACACAAAATCCTTGGACATCGGCAAAAAAATATTCCAACCACTCTCTCTCATTGTGCCCAACCGAGCTTTGACAACATCATCTAATTCCATGGCATTCACAATATTAAGATTTTTTCTTTGCAATACATTTGAAAGCTCGTTTGTAATACCAAACAACTTTAACATTAACCTCAAAATAAGATCTTTTCTTCTGCTTGAGATGGTCCACGTCCATCTTCATCAACCATACTAAGCACATTTAACACAGAGGACCACATTTGATCCAAATGAAGCAATGTAGTATGATGTGAACCCCATCTAGTATCCTCGGGTTTAGTGAGACTAGATGATTGGTGAAAACCCCTTTCCTCTAGATATGTCACAACTCTCAAGTTAATTTAAAATATCTTGGTGATGTGTCTCTCTCAAAGCATCCCTCCTCTTACAAGATGCACTTGTTGTATTCACAATCAAGGTGATGTACTCAAAGAAATCATGAATAGATGAACAACTACTAGTAACTGACACAACAACCAATTGCAAACGGTGAGCATAACAATGGACATAGAAAGCATAAAGGTTTTCATCTAGAATTTTTCTTTGCAAACCATTAAATTCACCTCTCATATTTGAAGCTCCATCATATCCTTGCCCTCGTATCCTTGAAATGGATAACGTGTACTTATCAAGAATACCATAAAGAGCATCCTTTAATGACTTAGATAAAGTATCTGTGACATGATGTAGAGCATTAAACCGTTTGTGGACCTCCGATTTTTTTAATTCCGGGCCATACCTCTGTTCTATAGAGATACGTGAACTGACTCTTTTTTATCGCTTAATGCTTTCGCATTTTTGAAAATATCACAGAGTCGCCACCGACCTTTTATTTTATCCAATTAAGGAAAGGTTTATAAAAGAAACAGAAAAAAGACCTTTAAGAAATTCTGGGTAAGGGGGTAGGTTATACAAAGGGAAGGTGTTAGCACCCTTTGTATCCATGGTTATCCATGGGCTCTTAAGTTTGCTTAGCTCACTTGTTTTTCGATCACTTTTCAATTGCTCTGAAATTGCTCATATGTGGTTTCAAATACCTTTGTAATTTGAATTTTGTAATGATCCGTGTGTGGATGTATACAAAATGCTTGTTTATCTTTCAAAAGATGTTTTGAAAAGAACGTTAACTTTGTAATAATCCGTGTTTGGATGTATACAAAGTATTGTCTTTTTTGAAAGTTTTGTTTTGAAAAATCAACAGTGTATGAGAATTTTGTTTGTTTTGATTTGAGCAAGCAAACTAGGAGGTCTACCCTGAGTTGTAAGGTCTTTATCCTATTTCCTTTAAAAATCTATCCTTTCACCGGATATAAAAGCAAGGTTCGATTTTGTACTCAAAACAGTAGAATTTTGACTTTGATTTTGAAAAGAATGAGAAGGAATTACCTTAAGAGGTGCAAGTGTGATTGTGATCGGATTCAGATATTTTATCTTTGAAGTTAGTGATCTAACGGTTCAATTTTATCTTTGACATACACGCAGTTTATATTTGCTGGAAATTAAAATGCGGAAATGTAAAGTGCGGAAAGTAAATCTACGCTATTACATCGATTGTGCAGGAAATGTAAACTAGCCTATTTACATGAATTTGACATCCTATACATTTATCTAGGAATTTAAATTGCAAGAAAAATAAAGGCATGTTTTTGGATTTTTTATGATTGATTTTAATTATAATTAATGCATGATTAATTAAATTAAAATGAAGAAAAAAGATGAAAATAGATTTAAACCTAGAAATTAAGTTTAAAATATGTACAAAATATTGGTCAATTAATTTTAAAACAAAACTAATTTTTTTGGAGTTTTTGAAATTGATTTGAAATTGATTAAGTTAATTAATACATAATTATGCAAATAATTATACAAATAATTAAAACTTAGAGAGAAAATTATTCAAAATATGTACAAAATTAGTTTATAATATATAAACAATATTTTATATAAAGAACAATTTTTTTTATGATTTTTTGATTGGTTAGAATAATTAAAAAGCCAATATATAAATATATACTAATTAATTATGCAAAATATTAAAATTTTGAAGAAAAATAAATTATTTTTATTTCAGAAAATAATATATTATTTTAGAAGTCTAAAAATATTTTTTGTGTATTTTTTGGATTTTTAAAACTATTTTTAATTAATTTAACAAAGAAATTAAAATAAAATAGAAAATAAAATAGAAATAAAAGGATACTGATCCTGTGTGGTAGGCTGGAGAGTGCATGATAAGGATTGTTTGATCTGGCGCATTGAATGAGTCATTAAATGAAATCAGGTGGTCCAGATGGTGAGGCACGTGGGATACGTTACACCTGCAAAACACTGGATTAGTGGAAAGTTTAAAAACACGCGCGCGCTTCTGGACCAATGAGGGGGAGACACCTCATCGTCTTCAACCTTCAGACAAGGCCTTTTACAGCGCTTTTGTAAAAAAGCGCTATTGTAAGTGAGCCCTAATTCTGCAAAATAACGAATAGGGGTAAACAAGCAAATAAGTTTGGCGCGATGGTACCATTCAACTTGTTTTGTCCATACGAATCTAATGGTACTATTTAGAATCTCTAATTTTGCCTAATTTGGAAAGCCCTAATTTTGAAGCTATGAACCCTAAAATCGTGATTTCGTTTGTACGTGTCCAAACTTCAATTAAGTTTCCAGAAATGATATACACCTCAAACCAAACTCAATAGTATGTCTACATCTTGTTAAACATGTGTGAATAACCAAATACGAATTGATTTTAGTTTGAACAAATTTTGACCTGTGTAGCTCGATTCAGTGAGCTTCAAGGCTTGTAATTGATTGAGATAGTTTCAGTGATGTTCAAGGAAGGTGTATGAATGCTTAGTTTGTATTGAAATGGACTGAAATTACAAATTCGAATTTGAGTTTTCTTTGAATTTTTTTCAAGTGATTACAAGTGTTATGAGCTTATGTATGCTTCTGAACTCGCCTCCCTTTCGTTACTAAACTATGATAGCTTATTTATAAGCATTGAGTGCTTACAATAGAAGCTAAGAAGTGTCTTTAGTTGCCTTTGTTGAAACTTTGGTTTTTTTAATATTAAAAACCTTGAATTCTTGACCAAGTCATCTTGCCTTCAATGCACCTGCCTTGCCCTTCAATTCTCTGCAGAAAGATGAAGATTCTTTGAGGTGAGTCATGCTTGATTTGTAAGCTAACCATTATCCATGCATTTTCCTTTTAATTTTAATCTTAAAATAAGATAAAATCATGCAAAAATGGATAAAAAAAGGTATGGGCTTAGTCTTGGTCGTGGGAGGCCCATAACATCATGGAAATGATGTTTGAATGCTGAAAACTTGGCCCCATTTGGAAAAAATACATTTTTGAGCAATGTTGATTTCATGTATTTTCCCAAAATTTAGCCAACTTCAACAAGGTGTAAATCCTTCAATTTTTGTCATATGAAGGAGATCTTGCACTTTTTGGAAACCTCAAAGAGTCCTCTAACCAATGCCTTTGGTCTCATGTCAAAATGATTTTTGAAGCTCCTTGTGTGTCCTTTTGAAAAAAGTGTCTTTTTGTTGACTTTGAAAATGACCTGTAATGTCTTTGATCATATTTTTCAAATGGTGAATCCAATGACTATGGGATCAATGGCATTTGAAAGATAATTGAATTTCCTTCAAAACAAGCTTTGGTTTGAATTTTTTGGATGAAGGATGAGAGAGTTATGACCAGTCAAAGTTGAGTTGACTTTTCAGGCAAAAACCCTAATTTTGAATCTTAGGGTTTTGTTGATTTTTGATCTTTCCTTGATGAATTATGATCATCCAATGATCAAATGATGAATCCTTTGACAAAATATGGACTTTGACAAAAAATTTCATTTTTGACTGTCTGTTGACTTTTTTGGTCAAACGGGTCGTCTGTTGACTGTTTGAGCTGCTGACGGTGCGTCTGAGTGAATTGAAGTTTGAAAATTTGTATGATGGTACTTTGAGATATATGGATGTGTATGAAATCCATTTGAGCTCTCAAAAACTTGTTGCTCCTGTAAAAACAAGAAAAACCCTGATTAGGGACTGTTTGTGTAGGAGACAGTTAAACGTACCTGATTTTTGTGCAGTGTTGAGTTTCTGCTAATCGCGTGATATTCAGAAGACTTCTAGCACAAAAGATCTTGGAATTTTGAATTGTGAAATATTGATTTGATTGATGGTACAAAACACTGAGAATTGTACTGCCAGCAGTTTGGCTGTCGACTGACAGTACAGTCTGAGTTTCCTGATTCTGCGCCTGCAAAAAGATTTAACTCTGTACCAATTGCATGAGTACTATTTATCTGTAAATAAATAAATAGCATGTGTGAAGTAATAAACAATATTTGGCGTTTGCGTAGGAATAAATTCAACTGCAAGCCAAATTACTGTATAAGAAAAATTCTAAAAACTAAGTGTTTCATATGTCAGGATATTTGTTGAAATAATCCATAATTATATGAGACTCTTAATTTTTAGATTGGAGTTTTCTTGAAAAAAGATGTGGGCAAATTTTGGGGTATAACAGTTGCCCCTATTCAATCTTCTTAAACCTGAAGAGATTGTCTGAAATCTGAAGGTAGAAGATGATTGAATATTTAGATGCCCTGAAAATTTGCACTTACCTTGATCAGAAGAGATGTTGGAAGTTGCATTTGAATGTCGTCTGCGAAACGTTGTTGGCAGATTGAAACATTACCTGAGATGGGTTTTCAGATGCCACATGGTAAATGTGTTGATGGTTTGTTCATCAGAATGAATCCATTGATTATATCTTGATGAAGGATTTGAAAGTCTTTGTGTTGACTGTTTCGGAACCGCCCAAGGTTACCGCTTTAAGTCTTGGAGGATGATTGCTACGGAACTTGTCCAAAGTTTTTCCGCTTTAGATTTTGAAAGTTGATCATTGTGGAACCGTCTGAGGTATCGCTTTAGATCTGCAATGTTAGATCATTCTTGAACCGTCTGAGGTATCGCTTAAGATCTGCAATGTTAGATCGTTCTGGAACCGTCTGAGGTATCGCTTTGATCTGCAATGCTAGATCGTTTTGGAACCGTCTGAGGTATCGCTTTAGATCTGCAATGGTAGATCGTTTTGGAACCGTCTGAGGTATCGCTTTAGATCTGTGATGCTAGATCATTCTGGAACCGTCTGAGGTATCAACTTTAGATCTGTGATATCTGTTTTTGAGTTGGTAAGTGATCAGAATGAATCTTCGGCTTGATTATATCTGAGAGAACCGTTCATGGAATTCAGGTGAACACTGCATGTGATTGAGAACATCTTTGTTGAAGATATCCGTCTACCTGAAAAATCAAGTTAGTGATATGCAATGTTTATGATGCATGTAATGTGAGATATTCCCGGAGAAATATGCATGTGATGTTGTGTATGAATATGCGTATGAATATGCGCATGATGCATGTGAAGGATAGAAAAACACTTAGAAAGGGGGGGATTGAATAAGTGTGACTTAAAAACTTGGACGATAAAAATAAAATGCACAATTATTTTTATCCTGGTTCGCTGTTAACGAAGCTACTCCAGTCCACCCCCGCAGAGATGATTTACCTCAACTGAGGATTTAATCCACTAATCGCACGGATTACAATGGTTTTCCACTTAGTCCGCAACTAAGTCTTCCAGAGTCTTCTGATCACAACTTGATCACTCCAGGAACAACTGCTTAGTTCACTCCTAAGACTTTTTCTAGAGTCTACTGATCAACACGATCACTCTAGGCTTAGTTCACTCCTAAGACTTTCTGCTCAGCCAACTGCTAAGACTTCCTCTAGAGTATTCTGATCAACCTGATCACTCTAGTTACAAACTGCTCAGCCAACTGCCAAGACTTCCTAGAGTATACTGATCACACGATCACTCTAGTTCCTTACAACTTAATGTAATCAATTCAAGAGTTTACAAATGCTTCTTAAAAGCGATAATCACAACTGTGATATTTCTCTTACAGTTTAAGCTTAATCTCACTAAGATATTACAACAGCAATGTAGTGAGCTTTGATGAAGATGAAGATTCTGAGTTTAGATTTGAACAGCGTTTCAGCAAGTTAATTTGAATTGTCTTTGTTCAGGATCGTTAACCTTGCTTCTTATCAGAACTTCATATTTATAGGCGTTGAGAAGATGACCGTTGAATGCATTTAATGCTTTGCGTGTTCCGTACAGCTTTGCATTTAATGTTATACGCTTTTGTCAACTACCTCGAGCCTTGTTCACGCTGTGTCTACTGACGTAGCCTTTAGTAGCTTTAACGTTCCTTTTGTCAGTCAGCGTAGTCTGCCACGTGTACTTCCTTCTGATCTGATGTTTGTGAATACGACGTTTGAATATCATCAGAGTCAAACAGCTTGGTGCATAGCATCTTCTGATCTTCTGACCTTGAAGTGCTTCTGAGCGTGATACCATCTTCTGATCTTCAGTGCTTCTGATCTCATGTTCTTCTGATGCTTTCATAGACCCATGTTCTGATTCTGCTTCGACCATCTTCTGATGTCTTGCCAGACCATGTTCTGATGTTGCATGCTGAACCATTTGAGACACAACTTCTGAGCGGTGAATTATGCGTACTCTTTATATATTTCCTGAAAGGGAAATTGCATTGGATTAGAGTACCATATTATCTTAAGCAAAATTCATATTATTGTTATCATCAAAACTAAGATAATTGATAAGAACAAATCTTGTTCTAACAATCTCCCCCTTTTTGATGATGACAAAAACATATATAAATGATATGAATTTGCGATCAGAAAGAGTAGACGGCAAAAGACAAATTACACAGCTATAGCATAAGCATATGAATATGTCTCCCCCTGAGATTAACAATCTCCCCCTGAGATAAATAATCTCCCCCTGAAATAAATACTCGAAGAACTTTAATAAAAGACTTCCCTGATTATTTCGGTAGAGACGATCATATAAGCTTCTGTCTTCAGAGAATTCATAGCTTCTGACTTCTGCTTCCATTGGACAGCTTCAGAACTTGAATTTCTGTGATCTTCAGAACATTCACAGCTTCTGACTTCTGCTTCCATTCAGGACAGCTTCAGAACTTGAATTTCTGGATCTTTTAGAACATTCACATCTTCTGATTTCTGCTTCCCTCGGATAGCTTCAGAACTTTGAATGTCTTCCAATCATCACTTCATGCTAGATTTGTATCAGAACATTGTTGAATGTACCAGAGCATCATCAGAGCATCTCTACATCCTGAAATGTTACAGAACAAAAACTAAACGACAAAAGTCAGCATGAACGAGTTAGAACATAAAATGTATATTCAAATACATGATATGTATCAGAGCCAAATGTATCAGAGCATTTAGGCTAAAAACATGTATCAGAGCAAATAATGTATCAGAGCCATAACATTATATGTATCAGAGCAAATAGAATTTTGTCAGAACAGGATAGACAATATATTCAAATTCTATTATCAGTGCTTTTGATTCATTCTTCTTTCTTGCTTCTGATCTCTGAAGCTTGACAGCACTCAGCTTGCTTCAGTTTCCATGGTTTTGCTTCTTGTGTTTGCTTTGAAGATTTTCTTCACTTCTCTGTACCTGCAAAACACTTAAACCATATAGAACTTGCAGTTCTTGTTAGTGAATGTGTGGGAGCCTTTACCCAGCAACTGATAGATTTAATCAAATCATTTATCATTTATCTTTCTCCCCCTTTTTGTCATAACATCAAAAAGAATATTTTAAAAAGATTCAGATGAATAAAACGACAAAAAGAAATACTGGAATGAAAATGCAAAGAAATCTTTTCATTGATAATCAAACAAGGATTACAAGAAGGTGTTTAACAAACAAGGAAAATAAAACTACTAAGACCAAATCCTAGGACCCTAGCTAAGACACCGTTTGAGCCAGCATGCCATGAAGGAGTGAAACGCCTCATTGACTGCTTCTTGGGCTTTCAGGCGAGGGATCAGGGAGACTTGGTCCTGAAGCAGATCTTCCACCATCTTTACCAGAGACAACATCCTCAGCGGGTGAAGATGAAGAGATGTCTTCAGAGGAGATTAAGGGAGAGGAAAGATTAGAGGAAGCTGAGTCTTGAAGGTCGAAGGATGAGGAAGAAGATAGAGATGATGGAGGGCTTTCACCAGGAGGATGATACACTCGTCTAGAATAATTTCCAGACAGCATTGCTTCGAATGGATTCACCTTGAGAGGATCATAGGTGATTTTGATCTTTTTGGGTTTGGGAGGTGATGTTTCAACAGCTTTTCTTTTGTTGTTTTGATCACTTTCATTATTTCCTGGGCTTGATGAAGAGTTCATGATGGGTTTGCAGAAAAAAAATGAACAGGTAGGGTTTGATATGGAAGGGAGAGAGACAAACTTTAAGAGGAATGCAAGGAGATAGAAAACCAAGAACCATTTTGAAGAGTATTTAAAAGAAAATAAAGTGAAACGAAAGATGAAAAGCATTTAATGTTACGTGACGTGAGGAGAGATAATAAAGACAAATGAGGTGACTAGCACAGTTACCTATGGTCGGCGTCCCTTCAACTGCACGCGCGCTTATCCATGAATAGTAACGACAGGTTTACCATCCCGAGATAAAACGTAACAGCTGTTTTGCTTTAAAAGAGGTTCTGAATCAACTTAGACAATGAAACGTTAGTAATAACCGAATCATAATTTCTAAAAGAATTCAATCAGAACTTCTGATTAAAAGAAATGTTTCACATTCATTTCCGAAGATACTCATACATGAGAACTTCTCATCTTCTCATTCTGGGCATAAATCCATACTGATGTTCTTCAGAATGAACTTAAACCTATCTTCAGCCAGGGGTTTTGTAAAGATATCAGCCCATTGATGGTCTGTATCAACAAAGTTTAAAGAAATAATACCCTTCTGAACATAGTCCCTTATGAAATGATGTTTAATCTCAATATGTTTAGCTTTTGAATGAAGAATAGGATTTTTAGATAAACATATAGCAGAAGTATTATCACAGAATATAGGAATGTTACTCTCAAATATCTGATAATCTTCTAACTGACTCTTCATCCAGAGCATCTGTGTACTACAACCAGCAGCTGCGACATATTCTGCTTCTGTTGTTGATAGAGCAATGGTTGCTTGCTTCTTGCTGTACCAGGAGATCAAATGACTTCCAAGAAATTGGCAACTTCCTGAAGTACTTTTTCTTTCAATTCTGTCTCCAGCATAATCAGCATCACAGAATCCTACTAAGTTGTATTCTTTAGATTTTCTGTAAACTAAGCCAACATTAGTAGTACCTTTCAGATACCTTAGAATTCTCTTAACAGCAGTTAAATGAGATTCTCTAGGATCTGATTGGAATCTAGCACACAAACAAACACTGAACAGAATGTCAGGTCTAGAAGCAGTCAGATATAGAAGAGATCCAATCATACCTCTGTATAACTTCTGATCTACCTTCTTACTTACCTCATCCTTACCTAGGATGCATGTTGGATGCATAGGAGTTTTGGCTTCTTTGCAGTCTAGAAGATTAAACTTCTTCAGAAGTTCCTTCACATACTTGGTTTGGTGAACATACGTTCCTTCTGATGTTTGATTTATTTGTATTCCAAGGAAGTACTTGAGTTCTCCCATCATGCTCATTTCAAACTCAGCCTGCATAGACTTAGCAAACTCCTTTCCAAGTGTAGCATTAGATGTTCCAAAAATAATATCATCTACATATATTTGACAAATTAAAATATCCTTTTCAAAGGTTTTACAAAAGAGAGTAGTGTCCACTTTTCCTCTAGTGAAACCATTATCCAGAAGGAAAGAACTTAAGCGTTCATACCAAGCTCTGGGAGCCTGTTTCAATCCATATAATGATTTCTTAAGTTTAAAAACATGATTAGGAGACATAGAGTCTTCAAAACCAGGAGGTTGATGGACATAAACTTCTTCATCTATATAACCATTTAAGAAGGCACTCTTAACATCCATCTGATAGAGAGTGATGTTATGTTGAGTGGCAAAAGAAATTAATAAACGAATAGATTCTAACCTGGCCACTGGTGCAAAGGTTTCTGTATAATCAATCCCTTCTTGCTGACTATAACCCTGAGCCACCAGTCTGGCTTTGTTCCTTACCACTTCACCTTTCTCACTGAGCTTGTTTCTGAAGACCCATTTTGTACCGATTATATTGAATCCATCTGGTCTAGGAACAAGATCCCAAACATCATTCCTTGTAAACTGATTTAGTTCTTCTTGCATAGCAATTATCCAGTCTGGATCTTCTAGAGCATGATCAACAGAAGTTGGCTCGATCAAAGATACAAGACCTAATTGACAGTCTGCACTGTTCTTAAGGAATGCTCTTGTTCTGATTGGATCATCCTTCTTTCCAAGAATGACATCTTCTGAATGACCGGAGATGAGTCTGGATGATCTTCTGACAGATGGTTCTTCAGAAATGCTTAGATCCTCCAGGGAAGCTGATACTTGATCTTCAGATTCTTTGCTTCTGAGAAGCTCTGCTTCTGATGCGTTGCTTCTTGGCTCAACAACTTCTGATATGTCAATATCATAACCTGCAAAATTATCAACCTGCTTTGGTTTTTCAGAACCAAGCTTATCATCAAACCTGATATTGATTGATTCTTCTACAACCAATGTTTCAGTATTGTATACTCTGTAGCCTTTTGAGCGTTCAGAATATCCAAGAAGAAAACATTTTTGTGCTTTGGAATCAAACTTACCAAGATGATCTTTAGTGTTCAGAATAAAACATACACATCCAAAAGGATGGAAATATGAAATGTTGGGCTTTTTATTCTTCCACAATTCATAGGGAGTCTTATTTAGAATAGGTCTGATAGAGATTCTATTCTGAATATAGCATGCAGTGTTTATTGCTTCTGCCCAGAAATGTTTAGCCATATTGGTTTCATTGATCATGGTTCTGGCCATTTCTTGCAGAGTCCTATTCTTTCGCTCTACAACTCCATTTTGCTGTGGAGTTCTAGGACAAGAGAAATCATGGGCAATACCATTTTCTTTGAAGAATTCTTCAAAGGATCTGTTCTCAAATTCACCACCATGATCACTTCTGACCTTTATGATTTTACACTCTTTTTCAGATTGAATCTGAATGCAGAAATCAAAGAACACTGAATGAGTCTCATCCTTGTGTTTCAAGAATTTTACCCATGTCCAGCGGCTATAATCATCTACGATGACTAATCCATATTTCTTTCCTCTGACAGATGCTGTTTTGACTGGGCCAAACAGATCAATGTGCAAGAGTTCTAATGGCCTTGAGGTAGAAACAACATTCTTAGACTTGAATGCAGGTTTGGAGAACTTGCCCTTCTGACATGCTTCACAAAGAGCATCTGATTTGAATTTCAGATTAGGGAGTCCTCTGACCAGATTCAGTTTGTTAATCTGAGAAATGTTTCTCAAACTAGCATGACCTAATCTTCTGTGCCAGACCCACTGCTCTTCAGAAACAGACATAAGACAAGTCACCTTCTGACTCATAAGATCTTGCAGATCTGTCTTATAAATGTTGTTCTTCCTCTTGCCTGTAAATAGGATTGAGCCATCCTTCTGATTTACAGCCTTGCAAGACTCTTGATTAAAGATCATATCATAACCATTGTCACTCAATTGACTGATAGATAAGAGGTTATGAGTTAATCCTTCTACAAGAAGTACATTAGAGATGGAAGGAGAGTTACCAGACTTTATAGTTCCAGAGCCAATTATCTTGCCCTTCTGATCTCCTCCGAACTTGACTTCTCCTCCAGACTTAAGCACCAGGTCTTGGAACATAGACCTTCTTCCTGTCATGTGTCGCGAGCATCCAGAGTCCAGGTACCATGACATGTTGTGCTTTGTCCTTCTTGCAGCCAAGGATATCTGCAATAGGAATAATCTTATCCTTAGGTACCCACATTTTCTTGGGTCCTTTCTTGTTAGATTTTCTCAAGTTCTGATTGAACTTGGGTTTAACATTATAAGCAATAGGAGAAACAGCATGATAATTTTTAATATGAGTTTCATGATATTTCCTAGGTTGTGTCACATGCTTCTTGGTGTGTGTTATGTGAAAACTTTGTGCATGTGAAGTGTGCCTAATATCATGAGAGTGGCCATACTTGAACTGATCATACAATGGCTTGTATGTGAGTTTCATTTCATCAACAGGTTCAAGTTTGTATGGGGTTTCACCCTCATAACCAATGCCAACTCTTTTGTTTCCAGATACGGCATATATCATAGAAGCTAGCTGACTTCTGCCAATACTTCTAGATAAGAACTTCCTAAAACTTAAATCATATTCTTTCAGAATATGGTTTAGACTAGGAGTGGATTTTTCTGAATCAGAAGGAGATCCAACATTATTGGATAATTTTAAAAGTTTTTCTTTTAATTCAGAATTCTCCAACTCAAGCTTCTTTGTTTCAAATTCAAATTGCTTTTTCAGCTTTTTGTATTTGAGACTAATCTGAGACTTGAGTTCCAGAAGTTCAGTTAGACCGGAAACTAACTCATCTCTAGTAAGTTCAGAAAATACCTCTTCAGAATCTGATTCTGATGTAGATTCTGATCCGTCATCTTCTGTCGCCATCAGCGCACAGTTGGCCTGCTCATCTTCTGAATCATCTTCTGACTCATCCCAGGTTGCCATAAGACCTTTCTTCTTATGAAACTTTTTCTTGGGACTTTCCTTCTGAAGATTTGGACATTCATTCTTGTAGTGTCCAGGCTCATTGCATTCATAGCACATGACCTTCTTCTTGTCAAATCTTCTTTCATCAGAAGATTCTCCACGTTCAAATTTCCTTGAACTTCTGAAGCCTCTGAACTTCCTTTGCTTGGTCTTCCAGAGTTGATTTAGCCTTCTGGAAATCATGGACAGTTCATCTTCTTCTTCAGATTCTGATTCTTCAGGATCTTCTTCTCTAGCCTGAAAAGCGTTAGTGCATTTCTTGATATTAGATTTTAATGCAATAGACTTACCTTTCTTTTGAGGCTCATTTGCGTCCAGCTCAATCTCATGGCTTCTCAAGGCGCTGATAAGCTCTTCCAGAGAAACTTCATTCAGATTCTTCGCAATCTTGAATGCAGTCACCATCGGACCCCATCTTCTGGGTAAGCTTCTGATGATCTTCTTTACATGATCAGCCTTGGTGTATCCTTTGTCAAGAACTCTCAATCCAGCAGTAAGAGTTTGAAATCTTGAAAACATCTTTTCAATGTCTTCATCATCCTCCATCTTGAAGGCTTCATACTTCTGGATTAACGCTAGAGCTTTGGTCTCCTTGACTTGAGCGTTTCCTTCATGAGTCATTTTCAAGGACTCATATATGTCATAGGCCGTTTCCCTGTTAGATATCTTCTCATACTCAGCATGAGAGATAGCATTCAGCAAAACAGTTCTACATTTATGATGATTCCTGAAAAGCTTCTTTTGATCATCATTCATTTCTTGCCTTGTTAGCTTTACGCCTCTGGCATTTACAGGATGTTTGTAACCATCCATCAGAAGATCCCATAGATCACCATCTAGACCCAAAAAGTAACTTTCCAGTTTATCTTTCCAGTATTCAAAGTTTTCACCATCAAATACCGGCGGTCTAGTATAACCATTGTTACCATTGTATTGCTCAGCAGAGCCAGATGTAGATGCAGGTGTAGGTGTAGTCCTTTCACTTTCATCAACCATCTTTTAAATGAAGCGTTTTTCTCTTCCTGAATCTTTTCTAAACACGGTTAAGTGCTTGCACCTTAGAACCGGCGCTCTGATGCCAATTGAAGGATAGAAAAACACTTAGAAAGGGGGGGATTGAATAAGTGTGACTTAAAAACTTGGACGATAAAAATAAAATGCACAATTATTTTTATCCTGGTTCGCTGTTAACGAAGCTACTCCAGTCCACCCCCGCAGAGATGATTTACCTCAACTGAGGATTTAATCCACTAATCGCACGGATTACAATGGTTTTCCACTTAGTCCGCAACTAAGTCTTCCAGAGTCTTCTGATCACAACTTGATCACTCCAGGAACAACTGCTTAGTTCACTCCTAAGACTTTTTCTAGAGTCTACTGATCAACACGATCACTCTAGGCTTAGTTCACTCCTAAGACTTTCTGCTCAGCCAACTGCTAAGACTTCCTCTAGAGTATTCTGATCAACCTGATCACTCTAGTTACAAACTGCTCAGCCAGCTGCCAAGACTTCCTAGAGTATACTGATCACACGATCACTCTAGTTCCTTACAACTTAATGTAATCAATTCAAGAGTTTACAAATGCTTCTTAAAAGCGATAATCACAACTGTGATATTTCTCTTACAGTTTAAGCTTAATCTCACTAAGATATTACAACAGCAATGTAGTGAGCTTTGATGAAGATGAAGATTCTGAGTTTAGATTTGAACAGCGTTTCAGCAAGTTAATTTGAATTGTCTTTGTTCAGGATCATTAACCTTGCTTCTCATCAGAACTTCATATTTATAGGCGTTGAGAAGATGACCGTTGAATGCATTTAATGCTTTGCGTGTTCCGTACAGCTTTGCATTTAATGTTATACGCTTTTGTCAACTACCTCGAGCCTTGTTCACGCTGTGTCTACTGACGTAGCCTTTAGTAGCTTTAACGTTCCTTTTGTCAGTCAGCGTAGTCTGCCACGTGTACTTCCTTCTGATCTGATGTTTGTGAATACGACGTTTGAATATCATCAGAGTCAAACAGCTTGGTGCATAGCATCTTCTGATCTTCTGACCTTGAAGTGCTTCTGAGCGTGATACCATCTTCTGATCTTCAGTGCTTCTGATCTCATGTTCTTCTGATGCTTTCATAGACCCATGTTCTGATTCTGCTTCGACCATCTTCTGATGTCTTGCCAGACCATGTTCTGATGTTGCATGCTGAACCATTTGAGACACAACTTCTGAGCGCTGAATTATGCGTACTCTTTATATATTTCCTGAAAGGGAAATTGCATTGGATTAGAGTACCATATTATCTTAAGCAAAATTCATATTATTGTTATCATCAAAACTAAGATAATTGATAAGAACAAATCTTGTTCTAACAGCATGATGTATGAATATGTGAATGTGAATGTGTGATGTATGAATATGTGAATGTATGATGTATGATGTCAAGCTTCTATTTGGGAAAATAAATTTCCGCCAGTCATCTGGATATGACTATATTGTGATCGTTGATGATCTTTTGTCTTGTTTGAGTACCCTCGGCTGGGGAAATTCTTTGAGAACCCTGGTACTCTGTTGAAGGATCTTTGAATATCTCTTGGGAATGAAAGGTAGCTGGAAGTTCTGATGCCCTTTCAAATGGGAATGAGGAATATGCATAATTCTCCGATGCACTATCTGACCAAGTCCGGGTGCGGGGATCACACCTTCTGAAGATAGTAATCTGGAACAACCCTGCTGGGGGATAAAACTTCTTTTGAAGAGAAAATCTTTTTGAGGAATTTGCTGAGAAAGGCGCTCCTCTTGGGGATTTTCTTCTGATGGAATGATGTCCAGATAGTTGGGACATTTCCTGAATGCTATTCCTGTTTTTCCTGGTAAACATCAATCATATTCAAATGCACATGTTCATTCAAAATTATCATTGGGACGCTTACGTATTTAAAACAGAAAAAGTGAAAATAGTGGTTTTTGAGCCTAAGCTGCATTGATTTTTTGAAAAAGAGCCATGATAGGCTGGTTAGCACAGGGAGACAACAATCCTAGAAGTAGGAAATTGTCAGAAAGTTTTGGAAAATATTTATGAAGATAAATAGCTATGTGAAAACGATCCAGTCAAGTTTCAACTCTGCTATTGCCAATCTGTCTTCGAGCATCTCATCCCTCACTTGTTGGAAGAAAGTGATTGGACTGATCGGTGTCTTTGAGGTGTTGAATCTTGATGGTGAGTAGGCAGCTGAACGGAACACTGTTGTATGCTTCATTCCCTAACTTTTGCCTAGGCCGCCCTTTCAGGTTTTCAGCCTACCGGGATAGTATTTGTTTAGTCTCTAATTTTTGCCTGGACCGCCCTTTCGGGTTTTCAATCCACCGAGACGCTCATTTTTTTTTGCCTAAGTTGCCCTTTCAGGTTTTCAACTTAGCGAGCTGTTTTTTTTCTTTTTAAGCGAAGTATTTTTTGACTATGTCAGCATTCACAGGGTGTGGGAAATCCTCGCCATCCATGGTGGTAAGCAACATGGCGCCGCCGGAGAATATTTTCTTGATTATGAATGGTCCCTCGTAGGTGGGAGTCCATTTGCCTCTGGGATCACCTTGTGGTAAGACGATGCGTTTGACAACCAAGCCACCAGTTTGGTATGCTTGACTTTTGACTTTTTTGTTGAAGGCTTTGATCATACGCTTTTGGTATAGCTGACCATGACAAATAGCTGCGAGCCTTTTCTCATCAATCAAGTTTATCTGGTCCAACCGTGTTTGAATCCAATCGTCTTCGTCTAGATTGGCTTCTTTCATAATCCTCAGGGAAGGAATCTGAATTTCAATTGGAAGAACTGCCTCCATACCATAGACTAAGGAGAATGGAGTTGCCCCTGTTGAAGTACGCGCAGATGTGCGATAACCATGAAGAGCAAAAGGCAACATCTCATGCCAGTCTTTGTAGGTTACTGTCATTTTTTGTATGATTTTCTTGATGTTCTTGTTGGCAGCTTCCACCGCACCGTTCATCTTTGGTCGATATGGAGAAGAATTATGATGTTTGATCTTGAACTGTGTGCAAAGTTCAGTAATCATTCTGTTGTTTAGATTTGTGCCATTGTCCGTGATAATCCGTTCAGGGATGCCATACCGACAAATGAGATTGTATTTGATGAACCGGGCCACCACATTCTTGGTAACAGAAGCAAATGAAGCTGCTTCTACCCACTTTGTGAAGTAGTCAATAGCGACCAGGATAAAGCGATGTCCGTTGGAGGCAGTAGGTTTGATTTCTCCAATCATATCAATACCCCACATTGCAAAAGGCCAAGGAGCCGTCAGGACGCTTAATGGAACTGGAGGTACATGTACTTTGTCAGCGTATATCTGGCATTTGTGACATGTTCGGGAGTGATGATGGCAGTCTGTTTCCATGGTAGACCAGTAATAACCTGCTCTCAGGATCTTTTTAGCCATTGTATGTCCACTGGAATGAGTACCGAAGGTACCATTGTGTATTTCTTCCATGATTTGTTCTGCTTCCTTCTTGTTTACACAGCGAAGTAAAGTCGAGTCATGGTTGCGTTTGTATAAGGTTCCATTGCTTAGGAAGAATTTGGCAGCAAATCTCCTTAGAAACTTTCTGTCGTTAATGGATGCCCCTTCTGGGTACTCCTGAGCTTCGAGATATCTTTTTACTTCATGGAACCATGGTTTTTCCTCGGTTCCTTCGGTATCGATCTCATTGCAATAGGATGGTTCATCTTGCCTGTAAATGGTGATCATAGGCGCCTCGTTGTCCCACCTGACTTTGAACATGGATGACATGGTAGCTAAAGCATCAGCTAGTTGATTTTCCTCGCGTGGGATGTGTTCGAAAGTGATTTCTTCGAAGTGAAGAATCAAACTCAGCACATATTCTTTGTAAGGAATTAGATTTGGGTGCTTTGTGTCCCATTCCCCTTTGACTTGGTAGATTACCAAGGCCGAGTCTCCGTAGACTTCCAGGAATTTGATTCTTAGATCGATTGCAGCTTTGAGACCCAGAATACATGCTTCGTATTCGGCTATATTGTTAGTGCAATTGAAGCATAATCTGGCAGTAAACGGTGTGTAACTTCCTGCGGGGGAAATGATCACAGCTCCGATGCCATTGCCAAGTGCATTAGAAGCTCCGTCAAAAAACCATAGTCCACCGGGATCCTGGCTCGGGTCCTTCTTCTGGTCCTGGTTGTTTGTAGTCATTGACTAGCATAATGTCTTCGTCTGGGAAGTCAAAGTTTAATGCTTGATAATCATCCACTGCTTGATGAGCCAGATGATCAGCTACCACACTTCCTTTGATTGCTTTTTGTGAAGTGTATTGAATGTCATATTCTGTTAAGATCATTTGCCATCTCGCTATTCTTCCAGAGAGAGCAGGTTTTTCGAACACGTATTTGATGGGATCCATCTTGGAGATTAGGAAAGTGGTGTGATTTAGCATGTACTGTCTTAGCCGGCGAGCTGCCCAAGCTAAGGCACAACAAGTTTTTTCGAGTAGTGAGTATCTTGTTTCACAATCGGTAAACTTTTTGCTAAGATAGTAGATTGCGTGCTCCTTTCGGCCGGATTCGTCATGTTTTCCTAGTACACACCCCATTGAGTCTTCTAACACAGTTAGGTACATTATCAGAGGTTTGCCTTCCACAGGTGGCAACAAGATTGGAGGTTTTTGGAGATATTCTTTGATTTTGTCAAAGGCTAACTGGCATTTGTCATTCCACTTTTCCACTTGATCTTTCTTCAACAGTTTGAAGATCGGCACACAAGTAGTAGTCATGTGGGCAATAAATCGGGCGATGTAATTTAGACGTCCCAAGAATCCTCTGACTTGTTTCTCAGTACGAGGTATAGGCATTTCTTGAATGGCTTTAACCTTGGCGGGATCAACCTCAATACCTTTGCTGCTGACGATAAAACCTAAGAGTTTGCCGGATCTTACTCCAAAGGTACACTTATTTGGGTTCAGTCGCAACTTGTATTTCTTGAGTCTGTCAAACAACTTGTGTAAATGACCCAAATGTTCTTCCTCGGTGTTGGATTTTGCAATCATGTCATCGACATACACCTCTATTTCTTGATGAATCATATCATGAAATAGCGCTACCATTGCACGTTGATAGGTTGCTCCTGCGTTTTTCAGACCAAAGGGCATTACTTTGTAACAAAAGGTTCCCCAGGGTGTTGTGAAGGTTGTTTTTTCCATGTCTTCGGGTGCCATCTTGATTTGATTGTACCCTGAGAATCCGTCCATAAAGGAGAATACCTTGCATTGTGCGGTATTGTCAACCAGTACATCAATGTGTGGTAAAGGGAAATCATCTTCGGGGCTTGCCCGGTTCAGATCTCTGTAGTCCACGCACATTCTGACTTTCCCGTCTTTTTTAGGTACAGGCACGATGTTAGCTATCCAAGGAGGATAACTTACAACTTTTAGGAATCCGGCATTGAACTGTTTTTCAACCTCGTCTTTGATCTTTTTTGACATATCAGGCCTACTCCTTCGTAGTTTCTGTTTGACTGGAATGCTACCTTCTTTGATTGGTAGGCGATGAACTACGATGTCCGTATCAAGGCCTGGCATATCCTCATAGGACCAGGCGAATATCTTGACGTAGTCTCGCAGCATTTGAATCAGTCTTTGTTTGACGCTGTGTTCTAAATCAGCCCCTATTTTGACTTCTTTCTTTTCTTTGTTGCTGCCCAAGTTGATGACCTCAATTGGCTCCTCGTGAGGCTGTATGGCATTGTCTTCTTGTTCTAGCAGCCTTGCAAGTTCTCTTGGCACTTCACAATCTTCCTCACTTTCGTCCTCAGTTTGGTAGATCGGATTTTCAAAGTCATGACGGGCAATAGCAGAATCGTTGTTGACTGGATCCAGAGTGTATGTGAATCTGCATGTTAATTATGTGAGTGTGTGTGAAGAAAAAACATAGCTATTTGAAAGCGAAGAAAGAAGGAAAAAGGATCACAAAATTTAAATATGCAAGCGTCCCATGATTTTATTGAATGCACATGATCATGATATGATAAGCCTTTATAGAAGGGCCAGTGTGCTAAGGCACACGGCTTTCAAGCTCATGGTTCGATTGTTCAGGAACCATTTTTATCTTTGCACAATATACACAAAGAGAACAGGAAATGGCATTTACTCCTGGTCA